>NC_057794.1:580186158-580486158 GCF_018294505.1 Triticum aestivum
ACAGGGATCTTTTTTGAAGATACCATATATTTTAGTGGAACTGCACAAGAAGATGTTGGAAACATTAAACTAATCAAGGAGTATATAGTAAGGATGGCCACCACCGTAGATAGCAACAGATGGTTCCGGAGAATTGCTTCATCTGTATGCTCTACACAATAAGCCTCCTGACAAAGGTTGGTACTCGCCCACTGATTTCATCCATATGATTGAGCTTTGTCATCTCTATTGGTGTTGTGCTACTGTTTAGATACTGTCATGAAAAAGTGGTATTGTCCTTGAGAAGTGCTTCATCTATGTTGTTTTAAATATTTCCTTTCCTTTTTTTGAGCAAACAGTGATGCTAGCATTTAGTAGTCCTCTTGTCTTTGGACAACAGGATCATCTTCCTCTGAAGAAGAATATGGAGTACGTGAAGTGACTAGTTCCAATTATGCCAGGATGAAGAAGCCCTGTCTATCTTATCATCAGAAGGAGCAGTTGAAGGATGGTTACATTACTCCCCACAAGACCAAACTAACTTCAGCTCAGAAGGACTGACAAAATCTCCATTTTTTTGCTGTGATGCGCAAGTACAATGTTGTTCTAGGATTGTTTCTGGTGAGTTCCATTTTTCTAAAAGTGTGCTCTACATGGACCATGTATGTGCCTGTTGAAACTGTCAATTCATAGTACAGTTTGCTCTATACTAATCACTTTTTTGTATTTGTGCAAACAGGGGTGCTCAGCTTGATTTCAATGGGAACTGCACAAAATGTTCATGAATACATCGAATCATTCATTTCCACCACAAGACTGGAGGTGCCGATAAGTTCAAGGCGTTGCAACATATAAGGGCGAAATCATACAAGCTACGCGCGGATTTGGTTGATTTTGGTGGAATTGCACAAAAAGAACAGTTGGTTTATTTAGCACGAGGTGCCATGTCAATGTCCGAACTGATGGCAAACCCTGCCCATTCCACAATCATAGGCATTTGATATTTTGGAATGGGACAACCTTGTCAAATTTTGCTCATTGATTTTAGCAAGACATGTGTTTCATATTTTCGAATGGGACGTCCTTTGCTGTCAGCAGGGTCGATCAATTTTTTCTTTATTCTTTAGTTGTGAAGTAAATATTGCCTCTGACATGTGAGGCGCTGAGATGCATAATCATTGATTGTTTTGAATGTTCTCTATGAATTGCCAGGCCTGTGTGTTTGATTGCAATGTACAGAAATGCTAAAAAGCTGCTCAAACTCTTTGTACTCCTTCTGTTCCTTTTTACTTCGCACATTGTGAAAGTGCATACTTTTTTGTATAAGATTGGTCAAAGTAGAGATACTTTAACTACAGACAAAACTTGTGTGCAGACTAGAAAGGACCGGAGGGAGTACATGTGAAACTGCTGCAAACGAGGTGATCACCTTGGGAATAATGCTAGTACGTATTGTTTTGCATGTTCATCCAATGCCAGTGATACAGGAATTCGAACTAATCGAAATAAATTCATTCATACATGGTCGGATTTCATATAAACATGCCAGATTTCATTACATTTCATACATTCATCAACTAAAAAGGGGTGCGCTGGAGGTATAATTAATTAACCGAAGCTACCCACCTGTGTCCCGCTGAGCCGAACAGAAGCTTCAGTGACTTAACTGCAGGTGCAGTTGCTTAACTGACATGTGGCCTGTTGGGCCCACGTGTCAGTCAGCCAACTGCACCAGCAGTTAAGTAGAAGCAGCGTTATTCTCCAGCAGAACTCCCCGACTCCAGTTGCCGCCAAGAAGCTAACCGGTCGTCAATGGTCAACCCGCCTAGCTTGGCTTCAACAGGAGGGTAGTAGCGGTGGCCTTACTAGGACCCGAGCGGTGGCGACCTACCGTGTTCTACTCTTCCTTGTTTTCTGTGTGGCGTGGCCTCGTTGGCAGCGGGGCGGGGCCTCAGCGGAGCCGGCGATGTCCTCTGTCTCGTTGCCGGCGGGCGGCGCCTCAGCGGAGCGGTGGAAATCCTCCCCCGTGTTGCCGGCAGGGTGGGGCCTCGGCTGAGCCGGCGATGTCCTCTGCCTCGTTGTTGGCGGGGCGGGGCCTCCGCGGTGTCCTCTGCCTCGTTGTTGGCGCCGCGGGGCCTCGGCGGAGCAGGGCCTCATCGACGCCAGCGAAGCGGGGCCTCGTCGACGCCAGCGAAGCGGGGACTCGTCGGAGTTGGCATTGACCTCTGCCTCGTCCTCGGTCTCGCCAAACAGCGCCTCGCCCGCTTCATCGCCCTCTTTGCTAGCCTCTTTGTAGGCGGCCGCAGCCTCCGCCACCCACATCCGGTACCGCCAGCGCTCGAGGCCGCCCTTGCAGGCGGAGCGGTACGAGTCGAGCAGCGCCTCTTGCTCCGCCCGCTCCACGGCGATCTGCTCCTCCGCCTGCAGGTACTCCTGGAGGAGATGGTTGTTGTAGGCGGCGTCGGCCTGCGCCTCCCGAAACTGCTCCTGACGCATCTGCCTCACACTGTCCATATATTGGGCACGGGCCTCGCCGATGGTCATGGTGCAATGCACCAGCGAGGATGGCGCGGAGGAGCGGGTTGGCGCCGGATCGTCGACTACCATGTTCTCCATTGGGACGTCGTCGTCCTCCGGCTGCCTGCCGGCCAGCCGGTCGGCAGCAATGGCTGCCATCTCCTTGTGGTTCATCGTCCGCCCGTCCCGAAGAGCGCTGGAGCGTGAGGAAGCCATGGTGGGCAGTAGTGGTGTGGACAGGAGAAAGGGAACGGATGCGGATGACTGGCGCAGCAGTTTATATAGCAATGGTGGGCGGGTGGAGGGACGGACGTGTGGCGCCGGAGTAGCCGCCTCGGCAACCGTGTATCATTAATGTGGGCGGCAGATGGACGGACGGACGTCACTTGTGTCGTTTGAAGGCGGAGCAATCGCCTGCACCGGGAAGCGGGGCGGGTGGCGCTGACTGTTTCGGGCGAAAAGCGCACGCGGGCGAGGAGATGACTTTACTTGGAGAGGATGACAATGGGGACCCACCAGGTTCATAGCCTCACGTACGCAAGTGCCTCCTTATTATATATATATATATATATATATATATATATATATATGTATAAAACTACACTCCCTCCGTCTAGGTGAATAAGTCGTATTAGAAGGTGCATCACGACCTAGGTGCAAGCAGATTGGTGGAAAAGAAGAATATTTCTCTCTTCTAACACAACATTTAATCACAGCAGTTAAGAGGATGCCTTATTAGCTACCCATGCAGGCCATCGTAATTCATAGCATGCAAAGCGCTTTTATTCTTGCCTAATAACTGCATGGACGTGTTGCATGCATTGGTCCTTGCCCGAGCAAAAAAAGGGAGGAAAGGGGTTTCCACGGGAGACAACGAGGCAGAGGTGGAAGCGCTCACTGGAGTAATTTATTTTGCTTCCCCCTGGTTTCCTGACATCACGGTCCCACACCATTGTCAACCTATGTAGTAGTCAATAAACGAGAGAATTGCACAAGAAGCGGCCGACAGCGGGGACCAAGCAGCTCGAGCAGTATTTGTGTTTGTGAGCACTGCAGAGTTTTTCGATGTTTAGCCCAGATATTAATTTTTCTCCTCTGAACAACAATGAAAACATCGCTGCAGGTATTAACTGGGCGGGCTGTGGCCCGTCTAGCCCAGGCCAGATATCCAGCCCAGATATTAATTTTTTTCAAGCTGAAAATGGCTAGCCCAGCTATACTTTTTTTAGGAATACCCAGGCAAGGTCAAGTTGTTATTCTCCGCCCCGCTGGGCTGCAAATCTTTCATAGGAGGGATCCATTAGGCTTAACAAGAAAATGGGTTTTAAGAAATAATAAATGGGATGTAATTATAAAAACTGGGCAGTAACAACTACAAAACAATGCACCAAACACGTGATTACTTTATAAAATATTATTTTTGGATATTGAAAATTTTAATTTCATTAATTGTTGCGAGCGCAATGTTTCGTTGCATTTTTACGTAATATAAATTTATATTGAAATTGTATTTAATCTGACTAGAAATTTCGGGATAAAAATATTTCGGATCCCATCAAAATGTGGGAAATTTTATTGAATTCTGTTTTGAACGGTTGGTTGAAATGGACTGTACTTTTAACAAACTGTAAATGGGCTGTAGTAAATTCCATTAGAATTCAAAAATGGGCTACACATTCTTACAAATCTCAAATGGGCTATAAGTTCTCTACCACACACTTCTGGCCTTACTAAGTTGACGCGTCCCCTAAAAAACAGAGTTGACGCGTATGCAAGACTTTGTCAACTTATAGTCAACACACGGTTCTAGCAGCAGTGGCCGTTGGATGTCCATCCAATGGATGCCGTGCTTCTTCTTCAATCTCGGATATTCTAGCTTCACCCGCCCAAAAAATGATTCCTCCCCCTGACATCTGGGGCGCACTGTTTCGGAAGCTGACCTGTGGGCCTACTAAGTTGACGTACCAAGGGCTTTGTCAACTTAGTCAATATAAACGATTCTAGCTGCAGTGACCGTACGATGTCCATCCAACGGCCGTAGTGCTTCTTCAACCTCTGCTCTTCTTGCTCCAGCCGCCCAAAGCAGCGCCGGTCGTGCCGCCTGCCCCTGCCTCCCATGGCCGGTTGTGCTGCCGCGGAGACCTCACCACCCCCTACTATTCTCACCACTGGCCAGGCCCTGCGGCGACGGCAGCCTCACACCGCCGCCGAACGAGTGAACCCTCTTACTCATCTCCGCGTGGGCATCCACTGTCGCGTCTTCACTAGCTCCGCGTTGTCCCCTTCCTAGGCCTCGCCGTCGTCCACCGCCCTGGTGCTCTCGGCGCGGCGTGGTCAACGTGGTCAAGGAACGACTTCCATCGGACGTGGACTGTACGTGGAGAGGCTGACAGCTGGGTCCACGGCGGCAGCAAGGAAGTGTCTCCTTATTATGCGGAAAATAATGATTCCTCCACCTGACAGCAGGGACCCACCGGACAGGCCACCGTATTTCGTGAAAAAAATGTTTCCCCCCTGACTGCTGGGACCCACCAGCTACATCTTCGCACGCAAGGAAGTGCGTCCAGGCAAAAAAAAACAATTTGCCCCCCTGAGTGCTGGGACCCACCAGCTAAATCTTCGCACGCAAGGAAGTGCGTCCGGGCAAAAAAAACCAAAACGATTCGCCCCCCTGACTGCTGGGACCCACCAGCTACATCTTCGTAGGCAAGGAAGTGCCTGACAGTCGGGACCCACCTGGTCGAAGTGTACGTAGCATTGTCATTCTGGTCGCGAACGTGTACGTACATATATACTGGTCGATGTAGAGGCGCGCACGTGTCGTAGTAGAGGCGCGTACGTGTCGTAGTAGAGGCGCGCACGTAGCATGTACATGTACGTACAGCGGCCAGGGTGCAAGAAAGAAAATACGGCCACGTATGTACATACGGGCAGGGTCTCGAACGCCTATTCGCGCATACGTACGACCAGGGCTCGTGTACATGGCTGGGTCGGAACGGAGAAACAGCGTCGTCGTCGTGTTCATGGGGAGGCAACGGAATGCGTCGTGTTCATGGGGAGGCAACGAAATGCGTCGTGTTCATGGGGAGGCAACGGAATGCGTCATGTTCCTTGGGAGGCAACGGAATGTGTCGTGTTGATCGGGAGGGCTTGGATGGAACAGGCGATGGAAACGAGGCCTCGCGTACTGCACAACGGAGGAAACGGCCTTGTGTTCGACCGGCCACGTTCGAAACGGGATCCTGTTCATCGGGAGGGGTGTGGCGTACCGCAAAACGGAGGAAACGGACTTGTGTTGGAGCGCTACGGTCAAAACGGGGGTCCTGTTCATCGGGAGGGGTGTGGCGTACCGCAAAACGGGACTCCACGGGATACTGTTCATCTCCACCGTCGACCCCCTCCAGCCTCCACGAGCTACTGTTCATCCACTATCGACCTCCTCCAGCCTCCACCTGTGACTGTTCATCCACGGGCTCCTGTTCATCCAGCCTCCACCGCGCGCTACTCCACCGGCTACTGTTCAACCAGCCCTCTCCACGGGCTCCTGTTTAACCACCCCTCCACGGGCTATTGTTCATCCTGCCCTCCACCATCTACTGTTCATCCCGCCCTCCACGGGGTGGTCCTGTTCATCCAGCCCTCCATGCGGTCCTGTTCATCCATCCCCAATCGGCCCTCCACGGGGCGGTCCTGTTCATCCATCCCGCCCTCCACGGGGCGGTCCTGTTCATCCATCCCGCCCTCCATATGTGAATTAAAAAATGTTTAGAAAATCATAAAAAGTTTGCAGATTCAAAAAATGTTGGTGGTTTTGCAAAACTGTTCGCAAAGTTATAAAAAAATCACAATTTGTAAAAAAATGGTCGGGAAATAAAATCATCTTCGTGATTTTGAAAATATGATCATGTATTCAAAAATTATTCGGGAATCTGAAGAAAAAATGTCCATGAAATTTTAGAAAATGTTCACAATAATAATAATAATAATTTGTGTTTTAAATTTTGTTCCCCAATTTAAAAAAATAGTTCATCGATTTAAAAAAATGTTTGTTGAGTCAAAAAATGTTAATGAATACGAAACCGGTTCGTATATTCAAAAAAATTGTAAACAGAACTAATGGTCATGATTTTTTTGAGAAAATCAAACATTTCAAAAAAAATGTTTGTCGATTGGAGAAACTGTTCACTGATTCAAAAGTATTTTATGTCTAGGATTCGATTAGTTTTTCGAAAGTCTTTATATGTCTTGGCGTTGGGAGTAGTTCGTGGTTAATGAGATTTATTTTTAAAGTTTCAAATGTTCCCTTGCGCAATATAATGACAAGTGTGGCATGCACTGGCAAACTCATAGCCTTAGGATTTACCACGTTGAGTGCATTGTGATCACGTGAACATCGGGACCATCATCGGCTAGGGTGAGAAAAAATGGCAACATGGTGAACCACTATGTTAAAATAGAGTACGCTCATATATCAGAATATTGAGTCATATTTATTTGGTTAGCCACAATTTTTTATCTCCCGTTGCAACGCACGGGCATATTTGCTAGTTATATAAAATTTATGCAACTAAAATTATCAAAGTCTTTTATGTTCAAAACATTAAAGCAAAAAGAATTTTCATAAAATAAATAAAAAAGCAAAAAAGAAAATAAAATAAATAAGTAGAAACAAAATAAACTTTAATAAATAAGTAGAAACAAAATAAACTTTAATAAATAAGTAGAAACAAAAAAATAAATTAAAATTTAATAAAATAAATAAGTAGAAACAAAATAAAATAAAATAAAATAAACTTTAATAAAATTAATAAGTAGAAACAAAATAAACTTTAATAAAGTAAAATAAATAAACTTTAATAAAATAAAGAGCAACAAAAAAAATAAAAAAAGTGCCAGTTACTGGGCCACCACGGTCTGAATACGACTAGAAACTCAACCATGGGCCAGGATTCAGGCCCGCAGCAGGCCCAGTAGGCCTAGAGGCACATAGTGACAGATTAGGCCCGAAAGCCTGCAGTTGAGAGGAGCTCGAGAGGATGGGCGCAGCAGCGCTTATAAACCACTCTCGAGCTCTCTCAACTAGCAAGGTGGGACTAAACTTTTGGCCTGGACGCGGGCAGCACAAGGCCTTTGGTCCCGGTTGGTGGCACCAACCAGGACTAAAGGGGTGCATTGGTACCGGTTCGTGGCACTAATCGGGACCAATGCCCCCCTTTTAGTCCCGGTTGGTGCCACCAACTGGGACCAAAGGCCTCTGCTTCCCGCCCTTTGGGCTGCTGAAAAGAGACCTTTGGTCCCGGTTAGTGGCACCAACCGGGACTAAAGGGGGGCATTGGTCCCGGTGGGTACCACGAACCGGGACCAATGCTTTGTGTATATAAGCAAGACTTGTGAAAATTTTCACTTCTCATCTCGCAGTTGCCGCCCCGAGACACCGACGACATCGACGCCGCCAGGCTGCCCTGCCCCCGTCCACCGACTCCGTCGTCGCCCCTGCCCCGGCCTCGCCGCACCCTGCCTCGACCTCGACGCGCCCTGCCCCGACCTCGTCGCACGCTGCCCCGATCGACCACGCCGTCGTGCACGCCAAGCGCCCTGCCCCGACCTGGCCGCCGCTCACCTGCAGCGTGAGCCTCACCGCTCCGTTCCCCCTCCTCTCCCCCTCCTCCCCCCCCCCGCGCCCCAACGCCGCCGCCCGCGCCGACGCCGACGACGAAGGCCCTGTTCACATACATAGATTTTTTTTGTTCATATTGTAGTAGTAGATGATGATGATGTATGTATGTTCGTATGCAAAGAATATGCAAAAGTTAGGGATTTTTCTGTTCATAGATTTTTTTGGTGACATTATTGTAGAATATGCAAATGTTTGTATGTTCATATGCAAAGAATATGTCATTTTTCTATAGAATTTTTATGATTTTTTTCTGTTGTAATTTTGTTCATAGAATTTTATTTTGTTCATAGAATTTTTATTGTTTTTTCTATTATAATTTTGTTCATAAAGTTTTAGGATGAAAAAATAGAAGAAGAAGAAAAAAAGGGAGGAGGAGAAGTTTCGTTTAGTTTTAGGATTATTTTAGTTTATGTTTAGTTTAGGAAGAAGGAAAATAAAAAAGAGAAGAAGAGGAGAAATAATTAAGAAGAGGAAAAAAGAAAAAGAAAATAGGAGAAGAAGAAAGGAATAGAGGAGAAGAAGAAAAAAATAGAAAATATTCTATTTTTTCTTCTTCTTCTCCTCTTTTTTCTTCTTCTTTTTTTTCTTCGATCTTCTCCTCTTTTTTTTTTCTTCTTCCTCTTCTTAATTTTTATCTGGTATGTCGTTGTCGATATACCACCTCCCTGATAACTTCGACATGAGGGGGGTCGATATACCCCCTCCCTGATAACTTCGACATGAGGAGGAGGGAGGGGGTCGCCGATGGTTCGAGGAGCGAGGGCCGGGAACTAGCTAGGGTAGAGGGTCGAGGGTCACCGAGGGGTCAAGGGTCGCCGAGGGTTCGAGGGTCGAGGGGTCGAGGGTTCGAGGGTCATCGAGGGGTCGAGGGTCGAGGATCGCCGAGGGGTCGAGACGTTGTTGAATCCTTTGACACTAGACAAACGTGACATGAGGGGGTTGAGGGTCGGGAACTAGGGTATAGAGGGTCGTGGATCACCGAGCGGTCTAGGGTCGAGGGTCCAGATTTGTTGGTCCAAACGTCAGACAATCATGAGAGAGGCGGTCCGGCCCAAACTGAACCCTAGAAGCGTTGCCACCCAAATTTACCAAGTTAAAAGAGCGTTGTCGTCGAGGCCACCCCGAACCCTAGAAGTGTTGCTGAGGCCACCCCAAACCCTAGAGAAGCATTGAGGCCACTAATATGATTCCTTGTTGTGATTAGCTAGCTAGGTCTATGTTTGCCACTAATATATCCATCTGTCATGTTTTGTATAATAATTGCCATGTTGTAATATTTGCGGAAACTATGGAGCACGGCCGAGATGAGGAAGCAGAACATGTGTTGGGGGACATAATCGCAGCCGGAGCTGATGTCTTGTCGCATCTCAGCGACACCGATGGTCTGGAAGGACAGGGTGAAGAAGCAGGCTACGGTGATCGAACAATGGAGGAGGAAGGACATGATTATGATGGCTCTGGTGATCGAATGCCGGTGGAAGAGGGACACCGTGATGACGGCTCCGGTAACCGAACGGAGTCCGGCCAGGTATATATATATATATTAATTAAGCTTGTGCTGACTATAGCTAATTGATGCATTAATTATTTTGGTATGTACACATATTAACTCTCTTCTTTCTTCTTTTCTAGCCCTCCGGATCGAGCAACACTTCGGTAATGAGACAAGGCCCAAAGAAAAAGTTGCGCCAGGATGAAAGGTTCACGATCACAGCAATCACACGCGATGGCCTACCGATTGAACCCATCCGGACCAAGGAAGCATTTTCTGCTCAGTGCAGGGTCTTGTTAGGGACATGATCCCGATCAGCATCCACCAATGGTATTAGCCTAAGAACAAAGACCCTAAGGTGTCTTATGTCAATGATAGGCAGAACGATGATCTTTGGGCCGCGCTGAAGGCAAATTTCACCCTACCGCCAGAGGAGGATCCGGAGAAGCCAGTTAAAGAGCCATTGATCAAGTCTCATGCTCTTAAGAAGATGGCAGATCTATTCAGGAGGTGGAAGAATGAGCTGAAAACAAAGTTTGTCGACAAAGAAAAGACACCAGAATTCACCGGCCGGTATGAGAAGATCAGAGATCACTGGGACGCATTTGTGGCCCACAAGACATCGGACAAGAGTAAGAAGATGTCAGCGACAAACAATATCAATGTTGCGAAGAAGGAGCATCACCATCGCACGGGGTCAGGTGGCTACCTCAAAGCCTGACCGTTGTGGGACAAGGCTGAGAATGACCTGTTGATAAAGGGGTCGAACCAGAGACATTGAACTGGCCAGACCGTTCAAGGACTTGGTTCTTCGGGGTTGGCGGAACCTTGGACACTGAAATAGGGAAGTGTGTTTGGACGACCGAGCAACTGCGAATACCCGTCATGAAGCTTCAGGACTATATCGCCGCAGCGCAGCAAGGGACGTTCGTTCCCGACAGAGAGAACGACGAGCTCACAATGGCCCTCGGGAATCCTGAGCACCCTGGATGGACACGAGGCACACCAGGCTCCGTTCCGTGGAAGGCTGGGTTTCCGGACGCAGGCAGTTACAAAGGCCAGGAGAGGAGGAGGAAAGTGGAGCAGACCCAACTGCATGCGCTGCACGCAAGGGTAAAAGCGCTAGAGGAACGAGAAGCAGTTCACAGCAAGCGACCTGCCAAAGCTATCCCCGAAGCTACCCCGCCATCTCAGCGGAGAAGCAGTGTGGCTTCCACCGAGCTGCTTTGGGAGCATGTCTTCACGGATCCTGCTAGCTACCCCGTGGATGCTATCACGGAGTCTCAACATTGCCACCTTATGGCGCAATGGCAGAAATTCAAAGTCAAGGCGGTTGTTGGCTCTGTTGCACGTCTTGAACCCGACGCAACTTTTCACTGCCAGCCGATTCCAGAAGGATATGCTAGGGTGATGGTGGATGAAATAACGGAGGGATTTGAGGAGCTCGAGCTTGACCACCCTACCGGTGAAGGGGAGACTCGACTAGGCTCTGCTCTGAAGACTCCATGCCTATGGCGGAAGGAGTTCATCAACCTTCCGAACTGGACGCCTCCGCCTCCTCCTCCTCCTCCGGCGAGTCAGGGCACTCCACCTCCTCCTCCGCCTCCTCCTCCGGCGAGTGATCAGGGCACTCTGCCTCCTTCTCTGGCGCGTGGCAGAACTCCGCCTCCTTCTCAGCCTGTGCCGGCGCCTCCGAGCAGCCCGCCTCCTCCTCCGCCTCGTCAGCAAGGGCGGAGGAGACCTGTCGCCGCTCTGGCTGCTCCGACGCGTCGTAGTCCTCCACCTGTTAAGCAAGGAAAGAAGATAGTCGCTCTGTCTACTCCGGCTTGTAGTAGTACAGCCAGAGGCGGGAGGCAATACAGATTCGGTCATCTCTCAAGCCTGTAGAGAAGTTACCATACGAGAGGACCGCGGAGGAAAACAAGGAGATCTGTCAAGCCTATGTGAAGGACTTCTTTGAAACACAAAGAGCTAAGAAACATCCACCTCCAGAGGAGAAGATAGATGCGGTGAAAGCAAAGCGCACTATCGATGCCCTGAAGAAATCACCACCATCTCCGCCGAAAAACAACTATGAGCGCATTATTGAAAGGTCATATATCGAAGCGGAGCGGTCGGGAAGTACTTGCAGTGATCGAAGGTTAGCAGAACGACGAGCTGGGAAAAAAATTGCCCAGCTCGGCGAACAAGCGAACCAATCGTGCCCCCTGCTTAAGGTGTCTAGCGATATTGTCGCTAATCATCTGGGGATTTTGCCCGGTACGAATCCTGCAGATTACATGCACGACGACGATGAACATTTTGATATAATTGTAACGCCCGGATAATTAGACTACAGTAAAACTCTCCTAATGATGCCATGTCATCTCTGATTACTGTTGCTAATCTCTCGTTAGTTCAAAACCCGTTGAAAAGTCAAACTCAAAATATGTCAAACAACAAAAGCTTTCAAAAGTTGAAACAAAAATGTTCGGACAGTGCCAAATATGACATAGGTAATTATGGTGTAGAAGACACAACTTTATAAAATACTTAAATGCCCTAAATTAAATAAAACAGAAAAAGAAAAGAAAATACAAAACAGAAAACGAAACTAAAAAGAAAAAAGAAAGAAACCCCCCTCCCTCTGGGCCGAAAGGCCCAGCTAGCCAACAACAGCCTGCCAGCCCAACCGGCCCAGCTCCCCGCACCGCGCCCTCTTCATGTTCCTCGGTTGCGTGCCGCTATAGGGCGTGGTCGCCACCGGACCCCCTCGCCGGCGTCGAGGAGGGGATAAGGCCGCCACGCCCCGCCTCCTCGATCCCTTCTCCCACTCGCCCCCGCTCTCCCCCTCGGTCCCTGCGCCTCCCCTCCCCCTCAGATCCACCTCGCTGCTCCTCGCTCTCCGCCATGGCCGAGCACCTTCCTCGCCGCTGCCAGCAGTAGACGCGACCACCGTCGCCCGTTCACCTCTCCGACGAGTCCAACAGCTCCGCCTCGCTCCTCTGCTTCGACTACACGGCTGGATCGAGCCCCGCAATGCCCACGATGCCGCCATCTTCCTCCTCTGCTCCGACAAGCTTCATCGCCGCTCTTCACCAACTCTGGCGACGCCCCCTCTGCTGCTACTAAACCGTTCACCGGCCTCCGTGTGTGCCGCTCGGTGGGCTCCTCCACCTCCCGCCCTTTCCGTTAGCTTCCTCGCGCACCGTAGCTAGTTTGTCACTGCGCCGTTTTCTATCCGCCGCCGCCAAGCTCGTGGGCGTCGCCACAGTCGTCGTCATGCTCGCCTGAGTCCGGCATCGTGCTCCTGTTGCTCACAGGAGCCCAACGCGTATGCGCACACGCCTTCCCGTGCCCCCTAGCGCTGGATCCGCTGACGCCTGAACTCCAGCATTCGCTCCGCCGCTCGCCACCGCTGTCTCCGGCCGTTTCCGGCCAAGCCCCCTCCACCGTTCAACGCGCCTCAACGCGCTCGTCTGCTCGGTCCCAAACGCGCATCATTTGAACACCCCGTAGCGTGATCCTTGTCTGTGTCCGACCTGCCCGTGCTTCGACCATCGCCTGGGCTCATCGCCGACGCCGTCTCCGGCGGTCCCAACTCCGGCCGGCAGCACCACTCGACGCGGCATCAACTCCCTGTTCGAACGCGACCCCCTGCGCCAATTTTGGTGGCCTGTAGCCAAATTCTGCGGCCTCCCTTGCGCCGCCGCCGCGTTTGTGGCCGCCAGCAGCTAAACGGCGACGCCACTGACGTGGCTGGCCCTGGGGCCAATCCTGGGTCGCTGCAGGTGGGTCCCGTGGGCCCTATTGACCATGTTGACTTGGTCAACATGCTGACTGGGCCGCCCAGTACCATAGACAGATGGGTCCCACCCTTTAATTAACCAAACCACATTTTAGAGTAATTAATTTAATTAGTTTAACCTAATTACCCCATGACCGGTGGGCCCAGTAGGTTAGTTGGCTAATTTAGATTAGTTCTTAACATTGTTAACCCCCCCACTATCATTAACAGGTGGGTCCTGGGCATTAGCTTGACCAGTCAAACTGGCTGGTTGACTGCTGATGTCAGGGTGACGTCATGCTGATGCAATAAGCATTTTTGAATTAAATTAAATCTGTTATTTCTAGAAATTGATAAAATCTATAAAAATTCATAAAGGATAAACCGTAGCTCAGATGAAAATGTTTTCTACATGAAAGTTGCTCAGAACGACGAGACGAATCCGGATAAGCAGCCTGTTCGTCCGCCACACATCCCTAACATATCGAACACGCAACTTTTCCCCTCTGATTCATCTGTCCGGAGACGCAAAACACCGGGAAGATTTTCCCGGATGTTTTCCCCCTTCGTCGGTATCACCTACTACCGCGATTGGGCACCCCTAGGAAAGCTCATTGTCATGTCATGCATCATCATGCATATGTTTGCATTATATTTATTGTTTCTTCCCCCTCTTCTCTCGCTAGACTTCGAGACCGACGCCGCTGCTACCCAGTACGACTACGGTGTTGACGACCCCTCCTTCTTGCTAGAGCAACCAGGCAAGCCCCCCCCCCTTGATCACCAGATATCACCTATTCTACTCTCTACTGCTTGCATTAGAGTAGTGTAGCATGTTACTGTTTTCCGTTAATCCTATCCTGATGCATAGCCTGTCCTTGCTACTACTGTTGTTACCTTTACCTGCAATCCTACATGCTTAGTATAGGATGCTAGTATTCCATCTGTGGCCCTACATTCTTGTCCGTATGCCTTGCTATACTATCGGGCCGGGATCACTTGGGAGGTGATCACGAGTATATACTTATATACTTTACATGATACCTGTGGTGACTAAAGTCGGGTCGGCTCGTAGGAGTACCCGCGAGTGATTCACGGATTGGGACCAAAAGGACGTTTCTCCCGACGGCCCTCTGAGTGAACCTTTGTGGCAGAGCGGCAGGGCAGGTTGAGACCACCTAGGTGAGAGGTGGGCCTAGCCCTAGTCGGCGTTCGCGGTTACTTTAATAACATGCTTAACGAGATCTTGGTATTTGATCTGAGTTGGGTCGTTGACCTTATACGCACTAACCGCCACGTGGGACAAGATATGGGCAACCGATGTCGTGATATCAGCCGAAGCCTTCATGACGTCAACGACTGAGCGGCGCGCGCCGGATTGGATTGGAACGCCTGCTAGCCTAGGTCTGATTCTGGCCGCCCATGCAACATGCAGGTGTGCAATGGGCGATGGGCCTAGACCCCTGCGCCATAGGATTTAGACCGGCGTGCTGACCTCTCTGTTGTGCCTAGGTGGGGCTGCGACGTGTTGATCTCCCAAAACCGGACATGACCCAGGAAAGTGTGCCCGGCCAGAGGGATCGAGCGTGTCGGGTAATGTGGTGCACCCCTGCAGGGAAGTTTATCTATTCGAATAGCCGTGATCTTCGGTAACAGGACGACTTGGAGTTGTACCTTGACCTTATGACAACTAGAACCGGATACTTAATAAAAGACACCCTTCCAAGTGCTAGATACAACCAGGTGGTCGCTCTCTAATAGGGCGACGAGGAGAGGATCGCCGGGTAGGAGTATGCTATACGATGCTACTTGGTGAACTTACCATCTACTCTCTCCTACATGCTGCAAGATGGAGGTGGCCAGAAGCGTAGTCTTCAACATGATTAGTTATCCCCCTCTTATTCTGGCATTCTGCAGTTCAGTCCACCGATATGCCCCCTTACACATATACCCATGCATATGTAGTGTAGCTCCTTGCTTGCGAGTACTTTGGATGAGTACTCACGGTTGCTTTTCTTCCTCTTTCCCCCTTTTCCTTTCTTCTTGGTTGTCGCAACCAGATGCTGGAGCCCAGGAGCCAGACGCCACCGTCGATGACGACTCATACTACACTGGAGGTGCCTTCTACTACGTGCAGGCCACTGACGACGACCAGGAGTAGTTTAGGAGGATCCCAGGTAGGAGGCCTGCGCCTCTTTCGATCTGTATCCCAGTTTGTGCTAGCCTTCTTAAGGCAAACTTGTTTAATTATGTCTGTACTCAGATATTGTTGCTTCCGCTGACTCGTCTATGATCGAGCACTTTTATTCGAGCCCTCGAGGCCCCTGGCTTGTATATGATGCTTGTATGACTTATTTATGTTTTTAGAGTTGTGTTGTGATATATCTTCCCGTGAGTCCCTGATCTTGATCGTACACGTTTGTGTGCATGATTAGTGTATGATTGAATCGGGAGCGTCACAAGTTGGTATCAGAGCCGACTGCCTGTAGGAATGCCCCTTCCACACCATTTGGCTGAAGTCGAGTCTAGACATTACAAAACTTTTACTAACATGGTTGTGTGTCTTACGGGCCCACGTCGCCATTTGGGTGGTATTAGGATCTTTTACTCCTCGATCTTTACTCCGGGACTCTAAACTCACTTCTACTCGGGTTAAACGAATTTACTAACTCTAACATTAGGATCCCGTGACCACATTCACCCCAAAGTTGGATAAGCCTTAGTTATTCCTTAGAACAGTATTTTGAACAATACCCACACTGGCCTTTGACTCATTTGAAACATTTTTGTTTTCAGATGGAACCCACGAGGCAGGTCGTGCGCCACACGACGGCCATTGGTGCCTCGGGATCACCTGTTGTGCTAGTTGAGATGATGACCTATCTGGGTTATCTCTAGCACCCTGAGTACATCGTCTACGAGGAGTACCAGGATTTAACCAGGAGCAGTACCGTGCCATCGTCCACCTCTACTCTCGGGAGTACGACTCCACTACTGTGCTGCACACTGCTCATGGTGTTGGAGTGACCATCGATATGGCAGTCCACGATGCTGCTTATGCTGCTCTGACACGTCTTCGAGGAGAGTATCGGGAGTTGGACACCTTCCCTTTCAGGCACATTGCTATCGCATCCGATGTTGGTGCGGAGGGATACTACACTGCTGCCTACTCCACTGTCACCCGAGAGCCCTTCTACCATCAGAACCTGGTTCTGCATGCTGATGGGCTGGATCGAGCTAACCGAGCTCTTCGCCACGAGTTGTACACCACCCGTCAGCACGTTTACCGTGCTCTAACGCTGTTGCACCCCTTTGTCCGATCTAGAGAGCTGTCGCGTTCTGCGATCTACCCAGCTAGGACCGTGATGCCCCACGGTGTCGGTTGGCAAGATGTGGGAGGCTACTCTCCCGCACTTGGTCCTCTTCTGCCACCTAAGCGTCGGGTTCTGCATCAGAGTATTCGCGGTCCCCGGGCTACTGACGTGGAGGAATTCCCGTCACGTCACTACCAGCTGTCGGGCTACACCTACCTCCACAGTTCCTCCTGGGACTGATGTAGTCTTTCTTATTAGTGTTAGATGCATTCACCGCGAGCCCGCGTGCCGCCTATCATGTCTTTAGTTTGTGTACTGAACTCTGTGTATCGAACTCTATGCATGATCCTTTTGTAAGATATGCCGACTACTATGTAGAATCTATCGTGCTCCTTTCATTATGTATGTTTCATCATGAATGATTCTTGTCCTTGCAAATTTCTCAATGCTGAACTACCCCTGTTATATATTAGCAGGATGGTTAGACCAGGTGGTCGTGGTCGTGGTGGCAACACCCCACCACCGCCTGAGTACATGGCTGGTATGATCCAACAGCTCGAGATGAATCGCCAGTTCATGGGGAATATGATGGCTCAGTTCCCTCACCCCAATATGAACCAGCAGCCAGCCCAAGTGACTCTGCAGGATTTCATGTGCCTCAACCCAACTGTGTACCGCAGCTCAACTCAGCCTTTGGATGCTGATGACTGGCTCCGTGACATCACCTATGAGATGGAGTGTGCTGATGTAGCCCCTGCCCGCTATGTCACCTTTGCTTCCTTCTTCCTGAAGGGACCCGCAGCTCAATGGTGGGACAGCCACAGGCGTACTCTGCCAGCTGGAACAATCATCACCTGGACAGACTTCCAAGCTGCTTTCCGTGCCCGCTTCATTCCTCAGGGAGTCATGGACCGGAAGAAGCGTGAGTTCCGCAACCTCACCCAGGGCAACAAAACTGTTGAAGCTTATCAGCGGGAGTTTCTGGACTTGTCTCGCTATGCTAAAGAGGATATTGCAACTGATGCACGCAGACAGGAGAAGTTCCATGACGGCCTTCAAGCTGACATCAAGCTCACACTTCTAGTGCATGACTTTACTGATTTCGCTACCTTGGTGAACAAGGCCATCAATGTCGAAACTGGTCTGCAGGAATACTAGAGCTCTCACAGGCGCAACCGTGACATGGGCTCATCTTCGGGCCCGCCCTTGCAGAAGCGTAAGATATGGATTCCCAACAGCATGTACCAGCCAACTGCACCTGCCCCAAGGCAGACCTATGTTGCACCTCGTCTACCTCCTCCTCCATCTAGGCAGCCAAGGCTTCCAGCACCCCCACCCCGAGCTCCTACTCCCACTCCCAATAATGGTTTGTGCTTTAGGTGTGGTCAACCAGGACACCGTGCTAGGGAATGCAACCAGAACCAGAATCAACTGGCCCTTCCAGCAACTGGACGTGGAAACAACCAGCCCCGTAACAACAATGCCAAGCCTTATGGTCGTGTTCATGCCTACCACATTGTTCTGAATGAAGCTCAAGACCAGCCTGCTATTGTGATGGGTACACTCCTCGTAAATTCAGTACCAGCATCCGTTTTATTTGATACAGGTGCATCACATTCATTCGTCAGAAGATTTTGCATGCTTGCATGACATTAAATGTGAGAACATGAATGCTTCGCTATTAGTGCACACCCCTGCGGGCCAATGTCGGACCTCCATGATTTGCAACGACGTCCCTGTTGAAATTGAAGGACTGGAATTCCTTGTCTCTCCCATCATACTGAAGTCCTGTAGCATTGATCTCATTCTGGGAATGGATTGGTTGAAAGCGCATACTGCTTCTATAGTTTGCGCCACTAAGACTATCCATCTGCTACACCCTTCCGATAAAATAATAAGCTACAATGCTCGTCTGGTTCAGAATGCCGAGGCAAGACTTTATGCCTTGAATACATTGAATGCTGCACCACTCGAGGGCATTGAAAACATTCCCGTCGTTCGTGAATTCCAAGACGTCTTTCCTGAAGAACTTCCAGGGATTCCCCCTGCTAGAGCTGTCGAATTCATCATCGACTTGAAACCATGCACCACTCCTATAGCCAAACGACCCTACAAGATGCCGCCGCATGAACCCATTGAGCTTAAGGAGGAAATCGAGAAATCTCTTCACAAAGGTTTCATTCGTCCAAGTTGCTCTCCTTGGGAAGCGCCTTATCTCTTTGTCAAGAAGAAGGATGGGACAAACAGATTAGTCCAAGACTACCGTCCTATAAACCAAGCTACCATTCAGAATAAATATCCTCTTCCTCGGATCAATGATCTGTATGATCAACTAGCTGGTTCGTCAGTGTTCTCTAAACTCGACTTGAGGTTGGGTTACCACCAGATCCGTGTTCGTGAAGAGGATATCCCAAAGACCGCCTTCGTGACTCGATATGGTTCATACGAGTACACCGTCATGTCTTTCGGCTTAACCAATGCTCCAGTCACCTTCTCTCGTCTGATGAACTATATATTCATGGATTACCTCGACAAGTTCGTCGTGGTTTATCTGGATGATATCCTTGTATTTTCCAAGAACGAAGAAGAACATGCTGAGCTTCTTCATCTTGTACTAGAAAATCTACGAGAGCATCAACTATATGCCAAGTTCTCCAAATGTGAATTCTGGCTACCCGAAGTAACCTATCTTGGGCATGTCATATCTAAGGATGGTATTGCCGTCAACCCTGAACGAGTCCAGGCTATTCTTGAATGGACTCCTCCAAAGAATGTCAAGCAAGTCAAAAGTTTTCTCGGTCTCGCCAGCTATTGCGTCGATTCGTCGAGAACTTCTCCAAGATCGCCAGGCCTCTGACTAACCTGTTGCATAAGGGCGTCAAGTTCCAACGGACAGACAAATGTCAGGAAAGTTTCCAGGCACTCAAAGACAAGTTGACTTCTGCTCCAGTGCTTGCTCCACCTGATACTAAGAAGGACTTCGGGATTTACTACGACGCTTCCCGTCAAGGATTAGGCTGTGTCCTAATGCAAGACCGCAAAGTGATTGCTTATGCCTCTCGCCAATTGCGCCCTCACGAAGAGAACTACCCAGTTCACGACCTCGAGCTTGCTGTTGTCATTCCTGCACTGAAGCAGTGGCGACATTACCTTCTTGGTAATCGTTGCCAGATCTTCACTGATCACCAAGGTGTGAAGTATCTGTTTACTCAGCCAGACCTGAACCTCTGTCAGCAGAGATGGATGGAGATTGTTGCAGACTTTGACTTGGGTATTTCCTATACACCAGGCAAGGCTAATGTAATGGCTAATGCCTTGAGCCGCAAGTCTTACTGCAACCACCTCCAAGTTCACAAAGTTCAGCCCTCGCTTGTTGAAGAATTCAGAAAGCTGAACCTCCATATTGTTCCCCAAACTGAACCTCCATGTTGTTCCCGAAGGTTCTCTCAATAACCTGGTTGCGAAACCAGATCTTGTGGACACCATCAAATGGATACAGAAATGTGACAATGAAGTGGTGAGGATTAAACATTATCTCGCAGAAGGAAAGCCCTCATTCTTCACTATTGCTGATGATGGCACTTTATTCTTCAAAGGTCGCCTAGTGGTTCTGAGTAAGAAGGAAAACCTGGATATGACTCTGAAAGTTATGAAAGAAGCTCATGATACGCCTCTGTCTATCCATCCTAGTAGTACAAAGATGTACCAAGACATCCGTCAGAGATTCTGGTGGTCTAATATGAAGCAAGACATTGCTCGTTATGTTGCTGAGTGTGACGTTTGTCGTCGTATCAAAGCAGAACATCAAAGGCCTGCTGGAACTCTGCAACCTATATCTATTCCTGAATGGAAATGGGACCATGTCGAGATGGACTTTGTCACTAGATTTCCCAAATCACAGAAAGGTAATGATGCTATTCTTGTCGTCATTGACCGGCTTTCTAAAGTTTCACATTTTCTGGCGGTCAAAGAAACGATCACTGCTAGTCAGCTTGCAACCATCTATATGTCTAGAATTGTTTCACTTCACGGTATTCCACTGGTTATCAGTTCGGACCGTGGCAGCTTATTCACTTCAAGATTCTGGGCAAGTTTCCAAGAAGCTAAGGGAACTCATCTGTCGTTCAGTACTGCATTTCATCCTCAGTCGCAAGGGCAAGTTGAACGTGTCAACCAAGTTCTCGAAGACATGCTTCGAGCTTGTATTATTTCCTTCGGCAAGAAATGGGATGAATCTCTCCCATATGCTGAGTTCTCTTATAACAACAGTTATCAAGCTAGTGTGAAGATGGCCCCATTCGAAGTGTTATATGGACGAAAGTGCCAAACCCCTCTGAACTGGACAGAAACTGGGGAACGTCCACTCTTTGGTCTGGATATTATCCAACATGCCGAAGAACAAGTCCGCATTATTCGCGAGAATCTCAAGACTGCTCAGTCGCGTCAGAAGAGTCAGTATGACCGTAAACATAAAGACATGGTCTATCAACCTGGAGAAAAGGCTTATCTTTGAGTTACACCAATGAAGGGTGCTCACCGCTTCGGAATCAAGGGCAAGCTAGCTCCTCGCTATATTGCCCCATTCACTATTCTGGAAAGGCGTGGAAAAGTGGCATATCAACTGGAGCTTCCACCGAACCTTTCTTAGGTTCACGATGTGTTCCACGTGTCACAGCTCCGCCGTTGCTTCAAGAACCCAATCCGAGCAGTGGATCATGAAATGCTCGAATTGCAACAGGACCTCTCCTATAAAGAGCATCCGGTCCACATTCTCGACCAAGCTGAACGCTGCACACGTCAGAAGGTGATCAAGTTCCTCAAAGTCCAGTGGTCGCCCCATTCTAAAGATGAGGCCACTTGGGAATGCGAGGATCGCTTGCGTGATGAATACCCCGCGTTGTTTCCTTCTACCTCCTAAATCTCGGGACGAGATTTCTTGTAGTGGAGGAGATTTGTAACGCCCGGATAATTAGGCTATAGTAAAACTCTCCTAATGATGCCATGTCATCTCTGATTACTGTTGCTAATCTCTCGTTAGTTCAAAACCTGTTCAAAAGTCAAATTCAGAATATGTCAAACAACAAAAGATTTCAAAAGTTGAAACAAAAATGTTCGGACAGTGCCAAATATGGCATAGGTAATTATGGTGTAGAAGACAAAAACTTTATAAAATACTTAAATGCCCTAAATTAAATAAAACAGAAAAAGAAAAGAAAATACAAAACAGAAAACAAAACTAAAAAGAAAAGAAAAAGGAAGAAACCCCCCTCCCCCTGGGCCGAAAGGCCTAGCTAGCCAACAGCAGCCAGCCAACCCAACCGGCCTAGCTCCCTGCGCCGCGCCCTCTTCCTGTTCCTCAGTTGTGTGCCGCTACAGGGCGCGGTCACCATCGGACCCCCTCGTCGGCGTCGAGGAGGGGATAGGGCCGCCACGCCCCCGCCTCCTCGATCCCATCTCCCACTCGCCCCCGCTCTCCCCCTCGGTCCCTGCGCCTCCCGTCCCCCTCAGATCCACCTTGCTGCTCCTC
This sequence comes from Triticum aestivum, assembly GCF_018294505.1. Taxonomy (NCBI): domain Eukaryota; kingdom Viridiplantae; phylum Streptophyta; class Magnoliopsida; order Poales; family Poaceae; genus Triticum; species Triticum aestivum. Next base: position 580,208,431 of record NC_057794.1, read on the forward strand.
GCACTACAAAAAATACACTTCCATGATGATACGTGTTTGTCACGGTAGGTTGCGTTTTCTGTCATGCATGTACATCCATGACAAATTTATGACAAAATCAAGATAGTCATACCTGTGCTGTCGTAGAAGTGTTCCATGACATTACCAAAATTATCATCACGGAAGTGTCCACTTCCATGACGATAAATTGCGCATCACAGAAGTGCTTTCGTCAAGGGTGACCGACACGTGGCATCCACCGTAACGGAACGCCGTTAAGCTATCGGCTCGGGTTTTGGATCCGATAACCCGTTAACAGCCCCGACCAATGGGGATTTTCCACGTGTAAAATCATCATTGGCTGGAGGAAACACGTGTCGGCTCATCGTTGGGACAGATGTCAACCACTCATTGGACGGAAGGCGCCTATGATACGTCGACACATGGCACGGCCCAACAGAGGCCCATTCCTGTGAAAAGGCCGGCCCGTTTGACTTGGTCAAAAGCTAGCGGGCCGGCCCATGGAAAGCCTGTTAATGGCATGTTCGAATATAGCCCATTTACAGCCGCTAACCCAAGTCTCTTTACGCCCTATCCGAATTAGGCCCAGTAGCGTCATCTGGGCCATCCAATATGATTCCAGCCCGTTTTCACTTCTGGCCCATGTATGGCCCATGACGTCTTTCGGCCCATATGAGGCCCTATGTAACTCTTGGCCTACTAACGGCCCGTGGTGAAACTGGCACGTAATGAACAGTGTATCACTTTACACCCATTAATGGCCCGTGGTGAAACTGGCCTGTAATGAATAGTGTATCACTTTATACCCATTAATGGCCCGTTATTCCTTTAGGCCGTTTCCAGCCCATGTTATCTTTCGGCCTTCTCAGAGCCCATTTATTCTTGGGCTCATTTCCAGCATTCGTTTACTTCCGACCTGTTACTGTCATTTTCTGCTTGTGGGCCAAATTCAGCCCGTGGTTACAGTCGGCCCGTTTGTGGTCCGTTAATACGTTGGGCCGATTTCATAGCGTTATCAAATACGGCCTATTAATGATGGCCCGTTATGGTCGGCCCATGAACGGACGATTCCAACTCTAGCCCATTTACGGCCATAATGCGGTCTGTTTGGCCCATGTTTGGCCAATCGATTATACGGCCCGTATAAGGCCCATTGATAATACGGCCCGCAGAAGGCCCATTGTTTCTACGGCCCATAGAAGGCCCATTGTTTCTACGGCCCGTAGAAGGCCCACTGTTTCTACGGCCAGTAGGAGGCCCAGTGTCACTATAGTAAATGTTAGCCCATGGTTATTGTGGCCTAGTTTTAAAAAATAGGTTATTGCAACCACTAGTTAACCACGGAAAAAGAACTGCAATGACTACAAGCAAACAAATAAACAAGACAACAAGGAAATAAATAAGCAAGCAACTAACGCTAGGCTATCACGCCTATTACACATATTACATCCATTGGGCATCAAAGTTCGCCACCAGTGCAAATATAGGGAACAAAGCAGCATATCATATACACTGGTTGTCAAAGTTGGCGACCAGCGCAAATAAACACTGCAGCAAAACAAATCTAGAACTGAAACCACTTCAGAAGATCTCAAGAAACAATATCCTGGGTACCCATAATGTTGGCAAGATGCTTAGCAAGCTTATTAACTTTCTCTTGTTTGGCGCTTAAATCCTCCAGCGCTTGCTGTTGCACCAGAAAATATGCATCTGAATTTTGCATGGACTTCCCCAGTCCTTCAGCTTCCTGTCGCAACACATCTGATCGATGTATTTCAACTTGAAGTTGAGACTCAAGAAGACGAACTGATTCAGGCAGCGAGTTCGAAGAGCTTGTGCCAGCAGTAGTGGCCAGTAACTCGAACACTACATCAAGACAGGACTTTTGGCTTCCCTCACTGTCATCAAGATAGTTTTATCAGCTTTCTTGGAGACCAACAAGGATGTCTCACTATATTGAACCTTATCTGCATTACTTCCTTTACCATTGGATAACGCGATACTGTTCTCCAATATTTTGTCCGCATTCTAAAAGAGAAACAAGCAGACAAATCACATGTTTACCATGTTGTATATGAAACTCATTTTGGTAAATGAGTTCAGTAGTAAAGTGGACGGGATAACAGCATGAAACAAACATATATCTATGTACCATGGTCACTTTATGGTCTATATCATTCTAGTTTTTTTGCCAAATCAAGATAGAGACACAGTTCAAATAATATTTGTTCAAGACAAAGCAGAATAGACAGAATATAAGTGTGGGTAACTATAGAGCAATAACAACACTTGTAATGTGCATGACATGAGAACATAACTGTTTATTCAATTGAAACTGAAATCAACATAGAGCAGGTTACAACAGCAAACCAGTTAAAGAAACAGGTTTAAAGCATACATGTTGCGCCATTGGAGTTTCAATTCCATCCGTCAAATTTGAAAATAGTTGGTATGAGTAAATACAGTCATGCAAGAGCAAAGGAGTATGAACCATAGCTATAGAACCTGACCTGAGAACAAATCTTCTTCTCCTTTAAGAGTTGAGTTGGGATTCAGAGTGGTGGTCCTCGTGCTTTGGGCACTGCAGTTCCCTTACTAATTGCTCGTGTTTGGGTGCTCTGTGGTGGAGACGGTGCTGTGTCAACTGGAACTGGGTTACTATCTGCCAGGGTTGGGGTTAGAAGGGGTGTAGCTGGTTCTCTGTCCAACTGGGTAGGGGTACAATCTGCGAGAGTCTGGGTTATGTGTGGTGGATCTGGTCCTTGGGCAAGTACAACCGTGGTTCTATTTGCATCAACTGGTAGCACTATCTTTTCTGAAGACCGTGTGGTTACTCCCTTAGATACTGCCATCATGCTCTCCAATTCAAATGGCTGATAAACAAGAAAAGTAATTGAAAGTATAGACATTGTATGATAGACAGGTGCAATGGATAGTGGGGAATAAAAGAGGGCATGAAATAATTCATATTTATGTTGTCTAACCAAACAGGATAGCATGACACAATTTCACATATATGATGGCTAACTAAACAGGATAGCATGACACAATTTCACATTATGATGGCTAACTAAAAAAGATGGAAAGACATAGTTCAAAATATGAGACTATGTAAACAGGATGACATGACATAACTATATAATGTGTTTATTAAATAGGTTGGCATGCCATAATTCACATATATTCATGGATAGAATGGCATAATTCAAAATATCATGACTATAAACACTAAACAGGATGAGATGATATAACTATATGATGTCTTTATTAAATGGGTTGCCATGCCATAATTCAGATAGATGATGTGTATGTACTATGTAAACATGATGGCATGATATAATTCAAATATATGATTTATATAGTAAGCAAGTAAGCAGATGGCAATCCATATATGATGTAAAAACTAAGCAATGCAAGACAACATGCATGACATGGGTAATATAACCCTGCCAAGTTTGAGCATAGACCTCAGGGGGAAAATAGGACTGGTCATCAGTCTCTGAATCCTCCTCTGAGGAGCTCTCTGTAACGAGCAAGATGTCTGCTTTAGCAGGTAGCATTGTCTGCTCTGAATACCTTGTTTTCATTCCAGATACTTCCATCACCGCTTCAAATGGCTGATGCACAGGAAGAGTAGTTGAATATACAAACGTTGTCGACAAATGGAACACGTAATACAAAAAAATGATAGCATGATATAATTCACATACATGATGATTGGCTAAACAGCATGGCATTGCATAATTCACATATATAATGCCTTTGCAACAAGATAGCATTGTATAATTCACATATATAATGTCTTGCAACAAGATGGCAATGCATAATTCACATATATGGTAATTAGACACTGAACAGGTAGCATTCACACAAAGCATGTCTAAACTAATCAAATGACATAGCAATACGAGACACCATACGCATGATATGAGCAACATAACCCTGCCAAGTTAGAGCATACACCTTGGGGGGGGATAGGACTGGTCATCTGTCTCTGAATCCTCATCTGAGGAGCTATCCGTAACCAGCGAGATATGCGCTTCATCAGATAGCATAGTCTGCTCTGAAGACCTTGTTTTCAATCTAGAATTTTCTATCACCGTGTCAAATGGCTGATGCACACGAAGAGCAGTTGAATGTAATAAAATTGTTGACAAATGTAATATGTAACGGAAAAAAAGGATGGCCTGATATAATTTACATATAAGATGACTGGCTAAGCAGGATGGCATTGCAAAATTCACATATATGATACCTAGCTAAACAAGATGGCGTTGCATAATTCACATAAACGATGAATAAACTAAACAGATGGCATTCGCACAAAGGATGTCTAAACTAAGCAGATGACATATTTGATGTATAAAGTAAGCAATGCAAGACACCATATGCATGATATAACCAACATTAGCATTCCAAGTTAGAGCGAAGACCTCAGGGGGTAAATAGGAGTTGTCTTCTCCTTCTGAATCCCCCTCAGAACAGATATCTTCCTCTCGATTACAATCTGAAATGCGTGGAGGGGGAGCTGCCTTTGCGCCTACCATGGAGCGACGTCTGCATGAAATTTTATTACCACGCAAGGCTCGTCTCTTTTGCTCTACATGTTCAGTTCCATTGTTTACAATAACTGTCATGCATAGGAATAAAACATAGTGAGATTATGTAAGGAGTGCATGCAGAAATCCAGAGTGATGGTAGCAACCTGTGGATAGACCGAAAACCAATAATAGCAGGTAGATAATGGCTTCAGTTAAAAAATACAGATAATGGCTTCTTTACTGTTTGTTTCCCACCCAACATGAAACTCATAGTAGACACCGGAGATTAACCAGATAGTAGATAGATACTATTGATAGCGGCCCCGATATGTACCCCACAACCATTTAAAAACTCAAGTTTGACCATTAGTTTGGCGCTGACTCAGAGTCTAATCGGTGAACAGGACGATAAAGTAGCATGTAATATTAAGCGATGCATAACGTAAGCAGACATGAAAGAGTGCGACCTCTCTTGCGGACCCGTGTAGTCCTCAAGGTCATCTGCTCGGTTGATGATGGTAGTGCAGTTTTCATGGCTGCCAGCGGCGGGGAAGAAGATCTAAGGCAGCGAAAGACAGTCTGGAGGCCGGATCCCTGCTGTGCTGGACCCTTCTGTCGTTGGAGCAGCTGAGCTAGGGTGGACGACGGCGCAGCAGGAGCGGGACAAACCATGCAATGTTTTCTTTGACAACTATCTGTAAGAGAAGTAATTCTGTAAGGGCTTGTTTGAATTGGAGGATTCCAACAATGCAGGGATAGGAAATAGACAGGAATAGGATAGGAATGCACGTGCAAAACAGAGAATTTAAAAACACAGGATTTCTGCCAATTTGGGTGTTTGATTCACAACAATTGGAAGATCACAGGATGCAAAGAAGCATGGTGAGATTAAGTCAAACCACAAGAAAATGTACGGTTATAATGCTATTATGCTACTATCTCTTAGTCTTGTGCTTCATGAATAGGAACTTGAAAAGGAGGACAAGTGAAAATTAAAATTCCAACGTTCTTTCTTTCAAGGAGACACTAAAGGAACAAATCCGTGTGCTCAGTGGACAATATATATAACATGTAGAGTAAAAAAGAGATGCAACAAGTGTACAACCTCTTTGGCGAAGCCATGTCGATCTCAGTGTGATTGGGTTGGCCGGTGAGGATGCTCCGGCTGACTTTGCTGTCGGAGGAGGGGAAGAAGATCTTAGGCGTCTGGAGATGGAGCCTGAGGTACTGCTCCGCTGTGATGGAGGGTTTCGTCGTTGGAGCAGCTCCGGTGAGTTGTACGACGCCGAGGCTGAAGCAGGACAAGAGAGACAACGAACAACGTTAACCTGAGTGGAATTCTAATAGCATCTCCAATACATGACGTAAAATACATAACCACAAAGTGCTAGATGTAAAATACATCAGCCGCTCATCTCTGAACTTAACTGTCGAAACTGAACTTAACTGTCGAAACTGAATTTTGCTGTCGAAACTAAATTTTGCTGTCGAAACTGAACGCGCTAGCAAGGTGAGGCTACACGTCGGTCGACTGACTTTTTCATCTCTGGTCAGTCGATTTTGTAGCCGTTGGATACGAAATCAGGGCATGCGGTTCATCTTCAACCTCCACCCCCCTGAGCCGCCAGCCACCACCGGCCAAACAGCAGCCCCCCGCCGCCCGGCGCCGGCGGTGCGCCGCCCGCCCGCCCCGAAAACACTCCCCACCGCCGGTCTGCCACCGCCCCGGCCATCCCTCTAGGCCCCCCTGCCGAGCTTTTTCTCCGGCGATCCCCACGCCACCGACCCGCCAACGCCCCGCCACCGCCGGTGACCACCGCCCCATCCTGAACCCTAAGATAGATAGTGGGGTACCTCTCCGGCGAGCCCCCCTCCCCGCCGTGGCTGGTTCTTCCTTCACCCCGGCAAGCCCCCCACCCCCTGAAAATCGACTGACCCAAAAGTTGATTCAGTCGACTGAAGTGTAGCTAAATCGGAGCAGCATCGCAAGCAAGAGCAAGAGCGAGAGCAGCAGCGCGAGCGGGAGCTAAAGCAGCAGCAACTCCTACTGATGTGGATGTCACCGCCAAGGGAGCGATGCCGTGGAGGAAGTGGCCGGCGACGCCGCCGTGGATGGAGCCGCGCCGTGTCGGCTCGGGACCGAACGCTGGCAGCACCGTGAGATCGAATCAAGAAGAAAATGCGGCGATTAGTGTACAACCTCTTTGGTGGCGCCGATTAGGCCGCAGCTTCATCCGAGGAAACGGTGATGATGATGCTCTTTCGGTGGTGCAGGTGAAGACGGCGATGTGGGAATGGAGGTGGCGCGAAAGACGAGGGGAACGTCGGGGCAGCTCCTTCGAGGTGGAGGAACGGGTTGCTGAACCGACGGGACGATGAGATCAATGACGGAATCTCATCCGGTACGGTGGATGAGGGACGTCGAGGTGTTGCTGTGGACGACGTCATCGGGGAAGAGGCTCCGGCTGGGTGGTGGACGGAGCAGGGTGTGGGGTTTCATCGCAGGTTTTCGCGGCCTTGGTGTATGAATGGGTGGGCGGATGGGATGGCAGTGGGGAACCATGGCTTAGAGACGCGCTTGTCCGAAATGTGGGGTAAGTTGCGAAAGTACCCCCACCGATTTGAGGCGGTTCTTTCGGTTCAGGGGTACCACGGGCATTTCGCGTGTCGTGATTTCACAGGAGGTGGGAGTTTTCGCGCGCGTTGTAATTTCGGAATAGCAAGGCGTGGGTTGAGATGGAGGGAGTTGTCGGAGCACAACGAGACAAGGATATATCTTAAATATTTCGGGCTAACAAGGCGCGGGTTGAAATTTCTGGACAAGCCTAACGTGTACTGTACCAAATCAATGCGCCCTACAAATGTCATCCAAACTTTGAATTCATGTTATGTTCAATTAAAATATTTCGCTACGTGTATAATGCATGCAACCTACTACTCAAATGAACGTTTTAGTGCATTCCAAACTTATATACTACCACTTCAATATGAACTAAATTTGAATTTGTTTCTCTATTTGAATAAGATCTACAGTAATGATTGTTGTGAAGTAAAGCATTTGAATTCGTTTCTCTGTTTTAATAAGATCTACAATCATCATTATTGTCAAGTTAAACCATCGTTTGTGTATTATCTTCACAGCACACCATATGATTAGTCTCGAGTTACATATGAACTATGTGTACTATATGAACTCGAACTAGATTTTTCGAATCCACTTTATTTTGATTTCAAATCACATTACATTTCTAGCTCTAGCTAGATCTTCATAATCTAAACCATGTCTCATATGTATAATGTGTTTATCACATTATGTATGGTGCCCTGCCCCCTACGCCTACAAGTATTTAGATGTGAGTTGCAAACACTACACATTACCACAAATTCAAATAAAATGTGAGAATGTTCGATATATAGTATTGTTTAGATTGTTCGATATTTAGTTGTAAGCTGCAAATGCCACACATTATCACAAATTCAAATAAAATGTGAGATTGTTTGATGTATAGTATGGTTTAGATTGTTCGGCATTTAGCTGTGAGTTGCAAACGCCATGCATTATCACATTATGGTATAACATGTGCACATCACGTGTATCACCACTATATTCATGCATGCAATGTTTAAAACACTATGATCTCCTATTCAAATATATGAATCCGCTTTCATATCAAATTATGATCTTTGTTAGTCTCTTGCACCCACACAATCCTCTAACCTTTGTAGCTACCACTAACTTTCTCTCGTGCATGCACACGCCCTCCTCGCCCTCCCCCTTCCTCAGCATTCTATCCACCATGCACATTCATTTTTTTTCTTTAGGTCGTTCTCCCAGAGTCTCCACAACTCCTTTCCGACACACACTGATCGATAAACCTCTCCAGCGATGCCTGCCTACAACATACAAACACACCTTCAATCTCCTCCTTTATGTGTCCTTGCCTCGTGTGCTCTCATACGGTCAGACACACATGTAAACTCTCGCCCCTCTTTTCATCGCTCTCACAACCGCACACTCCTCCCCCTATCTAGTTAGTAGTTGGGCCTCTCGCACCACCTCCTAGCTCCATTCTCTCTGTCTATCCGTCTCGCTGGGCCTTATTTGCCTCTAACAAATGGACGTACACCGACCGATCTCTCGTTATACATATAGCTAGCTAGGTCCTTATAACTCGTTTTTACCCACACATCAATCGATCTACCTCATTAGTTGTGTCTCTCCCTTCCTCCGACAAACAACAATTGATCTACCGATCTAGTTAGGTTTGCTTACCAAACACATGGTTCCCCTTCATCATCCATGGATGCGTCCCGACAGATCTATCACGCACAGGCACACACAGAAACACATCCCCACTCTTATTGATAACATTGCAGTTTCACCCTCAGTTTGTCTAGTAGGCCTCTCCCACCATCTTCGAGAAGCAACTCCATCACCCATCCAGCACTCTACCCCTCTCCCTCCCTCTCTCTCTCTCCTCTCTCTCTATCCCATCATATTTCCCGTCCTTCAGTTATGTATGGATGTCGACCGATCTCCCTCAAGACATAGCTGGGTCTTTCCTTCTCAACACATATACGAGTCGTTCTACCTCTATAGTTAGGCCTTTGCCTACCCCTCCCACCACCCCTCCCCCCACACACACACTGATACATCGAGCACTCTAGTCATGTCTCCCTGCCACACAAAAACTTGACGTGTGCCCTCTAACGTTCCGGTAGGCCAGTCGCCCTATATCTTTGACTTGTACACACACACAATTTCGATGGCTCTCTTCATCGATCTCGCACCCACCCACTTGATCCTCTCTTCGACTCTATCGATAGATATGACCCCTCCCTCTCTTCTCATGGATTGCCCGACCCTCTATGTATGATATGGATAGGCCTCCATTTCACACACATTGCATGCAAAATTTTGTTTGAGATGTCATCGACACATATTCCCACAAATAATTCACGAAATCAACCCCCACCCCACCCCCACCCCAAAACAAAAAACACTCACGAACGCGGTTTGTATCTCTCACACACACCCACGTAGGTGGGGGACGTGCACGAAGAGAAGAGGTGCATGCACGGCGCACGTACTCCTGTCTCTTTCCCAACCACACCCGTGCGGGTACACGGTGGAGCTCATTTCTGTACGAAAAAGGCAGCCCACGTGGTAATTTGGCACGTGTACTGGTTGTCCACTTGGTGGAGGGAGGATCGTCTACCACGGGTGAACAAACAAATTGCGACTTGACGGGTTATGTTAAAAAAAGAGGCAAACCATGTGGGGGCTACCTTAGAGGCATGGCTCTATACACTGGAGTACTTTTGATGTGTCCCTTCAACTCGTAGAACGAGGAGAAGCTTGCTTAGTACGCCGTCTCCCCCGCCCATGTGCGCGGTGGCTCGCAGGATGAGGTGAAGCTTGCTTACTACGCCTTACGCCCGCTCCCTCGCCCATGCGCGTGGTGGCTCGCAGGACGAGGAGAAAAATTTACTACTCCCTCCATTTACTCCTCGTCCCTACTACCTTGGTTATAGAGATTATATATCATATTGTTTGGAATATATATGTCCTTTAGTAGATTTCAATATGAACTACTAGTACATACACCAAACATTGATGTATATAGACGTATTTTAGAGTGTAGATTCACTCATTTTGCTCCGTATGTAGCACTCTCCCTCGCCCCTCGACCTCGCCCACGTGGTGGACGTGCAGCAATTCATTCGGTCTCATATAGCCAGAACGATATATACTGCACTACCATTATTGCTCGACTTCCCGAAGAGGTGAAGAGCCAATCGCAAGGTTAATATTTTGGAGATGCCAAGCGCAAGGTTATAGGAGAACGAGTAGTAGGTGACGCGTCATTTATAAATAAAGTTTTTTTTCTTCAGTGGCACGTACGCAATATGATAGGTTCATATGGAGAGAAAAGGAAACCGCTCCACTATATACATAGTCAGGATGGGCCAGCCTACACAGTTGCTTGCTGGGGTTGCTCTCTTCACACTCTATCGCACAAAATGACTATGGCCACATCTCTAACATCCGGCGGATCACGTCCGCTTGGGGAAGGGGTGGATGCTTAGTGTAGATGCGGTGGCCGTCGCCGACGGTGAAAACCCACTGTCGGCACGTCCCGATCAGGGGTCCCTGCCGTTCTCTCTCACAAAGCCAGTGAGGTTGCCTTCGTCCCTTGCTCACTGCCGCGACGTGGGCAGTTGCCGCCTCCCGCCGCCCTCCTCCAGGTTGAGCTACGTCCCTCAGGTACAACTCCCTTTACAGCCGGCTTGCACCACTGCTCCAGCTGCCCACATCACTCCCTGTGGATATTTCTCTACTTCTTTGCCCCGCACATACCTCTACTGGCTTCTACGTATTGTATTTGTGATGAGTTTATGTCTCATCAACTAGTCCCAGTAATCTTATTCTAATCACGCTTGTTCAATTTCTTTGCCACAGGGATGGTCATCTCGATTCTGGTGAAACTGCACAAAATGATCCGATGGTCAAAAGGTTGCAAACTTCATTTATTAGGAAGCTCAAACATTGCCAGCAAATTGAAGCCTGGTCAGGGTTCACGGTTCAAGGGCTAGGGACTGCATGGATCGTTTTTTTCTTTAGCTGCCTCTGTTCCAAAATAAGTATCAACTTTAGTAGTAGTACAAACTTGTACTAAAGTTTGCACAAAGTTGAGAAACTTATTTTGGAACGGAGGGAGTACATATTTGCTATGATCTGTCAATCATTGAGATGCAATAGCATGCATGTTAGTCTCCTTTGTATTTGATGAAATGTTGCAACGGGCAACCTTGGACGTAAGATACATGTAACAGAAGCTGGAAGCTTCATAGCATTGTACAAATTTATCTCGCTGATAAATTACAGTACGTACTATACTAGTACTTCCTCCATTCCTAAATATAAGTCTTTGTAGAGATTTCACCATGAACCACATGCGGATGTATATAGATGCATTTTAAGTGTAGATTCATTCATTTTGTTCCGTATGTAGTGGAATCTCTACAAAGACTTACTCCCTCTGTCTAGGTGTGTAAGTCATCTTACGTTGTGCACCGCAACCAAGGTGGAGAGGAAAACGAGAAAACTTAATGTCTTTTTTGCTAATTAATAGCATGCATGCAATGAACTAACCACTGCATGTCATGTTTGGTAGTCTCAAGTCACTGAAAACATGCACGACCCACATCTCTTATTGGTTGATATGTCACAAAACAAGAAACGAGGAGGGAGTTAATGTACCATGCCTAACTGTTTTGGGATTATTTGGTTTTCGTAAGGTGACTTACACACCTAGGCGGAGGGGGTATCTACTAGTAATAGCTAGCCCCCACTACTAGGAATTCTCTATCCTCTCCTTGAGCCACGTCACCAAAATTGATGTAGCTGTTAGATGAAGTAAATCAGTCCATAATAGCCGTCTGATCTAGACGTTGAGAGGCTCCGCACTAAGCCACATGCAAGCATGCAGAAATACCGTGCCACATGCATGTGAGTGGGTTTTAAATCACATCAACATGTCTGCATGCAAGCATGCACCAGTAGCATGCATGTAAGTGAGGTTTTAAGTCCCATTAACATGTCAAAAAGAAAAATATAATCCCATTATGCAGTAGGAGTTGGCTGATCTTTTTTCCTTACGTGGGATGATCTAAATGATGATGGGAGTTTATTTAGTTTGGCTACCACATTTGTCATGCGGTTATAGAGTTTTTTTTTGTTTATGAAATCGATAATTTTGCGCTGAGAGATATACCGCTGTTCCGCGCCAACGCGCGAGGACTCATCTAGTAATATTTAGGAACAGAGGGAGTACTATGTAAAGAGTTAGGTGTCGCACGGTGATAGTGTGAGGTGGGCCATGTAATCACTGAGCCTGCGTGTTTTCACTGCTCTTGCATGCCTCCGCTGTAAGAATGGAGAAAATTGTAATCTAGTAGTAGTATACCTCCTTTCGCCGAAAGCGTGGGAGATCCAGCAGTCCTACCACCTCAGTAATAAAGACCAATGAGCCGTCAAATCACATAGACCCAGCAGTAAGTTGGACGGACGAAGCAACCATCACTCTTGCGCCAGTGAGAGGTCGCGTCCGCTCTGCCCGGGCATGAATGCAGCACCGATTCTTTGGAGCGGCGCCGACCGTTTTGGGCGGGAAGCGCGCACGGGCGATGGAGGGGCTTTGGGTGGGCCAGGCTGGTCAGGAGCGGTCGTGGCAGCTGTCCGCATGTCCCTACCAGACACGCCCGGAAACGAGAGGATGCACCGACTCTCGCGGCTAAAATCGTACACTACACAACATCTCTCTATAGGAGTAGGTCGATCTGTCACTCTCTCTAACACACACATGGTGTTAAACACACACACACACACACACACACACACACAAACACACACACGCGCGCGCGCGCACGCACGCACCTTGGTCCTATTGCACCTTCTAACGTGACTTATTACACCTAGACGGAGGGAGTAGTAAGTATACGAGATACGGTGGCACACTGACTTAAGTCGAATACAAGTGCCCAAAATTTGTGTGCATGTTATAATAAGGATTCACTTAAAATAGTACGTGAGCGAACAGAGGGATCAATTAGACTGTGTTCCTGAGCAGTAGCGAGATGTGTGAGGTAAGATACACCGCTGGCGCTTTTAATTTTTCTTATTAATTTGTTTGTTTCACCCTCTGACTGGTGGGACCCAATGTACTACGTGGAGAGAGGTAAGGTGACTAAGGCTGCATTATTTCTGCACCACTGTGGATAGTCTTACCACCAAAGCCACATGACACGATTATGATTGAAATCCCAATGACTCCCACACACACAAAAAAACACGGCATGCTTGTTACACGAATGCAGGAATATATAAAAGGTTATTTCCCTCTCGTTGAACATAACGGGAGGGTTGTGTAGCTGGTTAGCCTGTTCGCTCATCAAACTTGAGGCCTCGAGTTCGATAACTACACTTGAACATAATTTGTGCCAGGAGGATTCTTTGACTGGTCAAAAATTTTTCTAGGGTTTGCACGCTTCACACTCTCTCTCTAGTATATATATACGCGCTGGAGCCTCAGCGCTTGTAGTTGCTCTCTTCACACTCTCTCGCCCTCTCCCGCTGGAGCCTCAACGCTTGTAGTTCCTCTCTTCACACTCTCTCGCCCTCTCCAGATCTAAACAAGACTTCGTTGGCCTCTCTCTCCCCTCACTGCTGCTCAAAGAGCCGGCAGGATCCGTCCGCCGGGAAGGGAAGGAGGCTTAACGCTGTCGCCGTTGGCGAGGGACTACCGGCGCAGCTGTTCACTTTCCACCCAGCGGCGGCGCGGGAGGGCCTCCGACACCTTCTTCTTCGCTGATGTCCCGTCGCCCACCGAACCACGCCCCAAGAACCTTAAGGTATAATTTACTTACTCCGCATGCATTGCTCTAGCTGCATGTATACCATGAATCTAGGACGTGGTTCAAAGAGGAAAGGAGTGGGGGAAAGTAGTGGGAAAAGTTGTATATAGCATGAATCTAGGACATGGTTCAAAGAGGAAATGAAGGGGGAAAGTTGTATAGCATTAATCTAGGACGTGGTTCAAAGACGAAAGGAATGGGGGAAAGTAGTGGGGAAAGTTGTATCGCATAAATCTAGGACGTGGTTCAAAGAGGAAAGGAAGGGGCGAAAGTACTAGTTCAAAAAGGAAAGGAAGGGACAAGGCTGTAGAGTTTGAGCAGGACTAGATTTGCTGCGCTCACATAGGGAAAGGCATCTAAAGATAACAAACCTGGGACCAACACAAATATGCTCCTTGGTTGTTTGTTCTTTGTTGCAACAGACTGTGCATGACCACAGTACATCGGTAGATGCACATGGTGCTGGTGCGTCCACTGTCCCGTGCAACTCATTAGCTGTTGTTAATCTAAGGCCCTGTTTGGTTAAAAACTCCCTAGTCCCTACCTGCTGGGTTCCAGGGACTAAACATGGAGTAGAGGTTATTAAATGACATGCTAAAATACCATGTTACCCCTAGTAATGAACTAATAGAGACAAGGTGCGATGCGTGGCAGGGGCAACTGTTGGAAAAAGTCCCAAAAAGACTCCCTCGGGGTCTTCTTTCTTTAGTCCCAAATGCCCACTTTTAGTCCCTAAAAGTCCCTCCTATTTGGTTTAGATGGGACTGACACGGAGTTTTTTTAGTCCCTACACCAAAATGTCCCTGTAAACAAACACCCTCTAATAATGCCGCTGGAAAATTGATGCAATGCCACAGTTAAAAGCAAATTACATGTTTAACGAATTTTATTGTTAATATAATCTATATGTTAATATTAATCAATGCCACCATTTGAGAAATGCTAGTGTATTTCTTTCTTTCCCATTTAGATAAGGTAGACGCTTCTTTTTGTTGGCTTTTGTGTCATCCACCGTTATTGACCACTAATTGTTTCCTTTGCACCTCTGTGTAAACAGGGTTATCTGCTTCACCTCGTTGCCATTGTGACCTTTTGTTGCACTGCACAAAACACTTTTGTTTTAAGAGTGTTTTGTGCAGTTCAACCAAAATGTCACACCGACAACGTTGCTCGATTGCTTGATCTTAGTGGAACTGCACAAGAGGAGATCTTACTTCCTATCCGTTAAGGCGAATTTGGTTCAGATCTTCTTCTTGTGAGTTGTTTGAATTCTGCATCATGAGAGGTCAGTACTAGCCTTCTTTCACATGATTCTGCAGTGTGCATTTATATGTTGTGCTACTTGTACGATAATGTTGCTTGATTTTAGTGAACTGCATAAATGGAGACAAGACTTCCAATCTGTATGTGCACCGTAATATCCCATTGAGGTAAGATAAGGATATTTCACAACTGTTGGCCTGTATTTTGCCACTTTCATCAAAAAATTAATTTTAGTACTATACTTGTGCTCCCTAATTGACATGCCAAATCTTACATTGAAGGCGAAGCTTGTTTGTTATTGAACCAAGTGATGAAGGGGAAGAATAAGGGGAAGAAAAACAAAAATCAACTCTCGGTGCTGTAATGAAGCACTGGAACTGTGATGACACAAGTAATGATATAGTTTTGCATCTTAATTTATTCCTATGGCTGGAACGAGCAATTGTTTTGCCACTGATTTGATGCCACTCTTAATGTAATATGTAATTATCTCTACTTGTGCAAACAGGGATCTTTTTTGAAGATACCATATATTTTAGTGGAACTGCACAAGAAGATGTTGGAAACATTAAACTAATCAAGGAGTATATAGTAAGGATGGCCACCACCGTAGATAGCAACAGATGGTTCCGGAGAATTGCTTCATCTGTATGCTCTACACAATAAGCCTCCTGACAAAGGTTGGTACTCGCCCACTGATTTCATCCATATGATTGAGCTTTGTCATCTCTATTGGTGTTGTGCTACTGTTTAGATACTGTCATGAAAAAGTGGTATTGTCCTTGAGAAGTGCTTCATCTATGTTGTTTTAAATATTTCCTTTCCTTTTTTGAGCAAACAGTGATGCTAGCATTTAGTAGTCCTCTTGTCTTTGGACAACAGGATCATCTTCCTCTGAAGAAGAATATGGAGTACGTGAAGTGACTAGTTCCGATTATGCCAGGATGAAGAAGCCCTGTCTATCTTATCATCAGAAGGAGCAGTTGAAGGATGGTTACATTACTCCCCACAAGACCAAACTAACTTCAGCTCAGAAGGACTGACAAAATCTCCATTTTTTTGCTGTGATGCGCAAGTACAATGTTGTTCTAGGATTCTTTCTGGTGAGTTCCATTTTTCTAAAAGTGTGCTCTACATGGACCATGTATGTGCCTGTTGAAACTGTCAATTCATAGTACAGTTTGCTCTATACTAATCACTTTTTTGTATTTGTGCAAACAGGGGTGCTCAGCTTGATTTCAATGGGAACTGCACAAAATGTTCATGAATACATCGAATCATTCATTTCCACCACAAGACTGGAGGTGCCGATAAGTTCAAGGCATTGCAACATATAAGGGCAAAATCATACAAGCTACGCGCGGATTTGGTTGATTTTGGTGGAATTGCACAAAAAGAACAGTTGGTTTATTTAGCACGAGGTGCCATGTCAATGTCCGAACTGATGGCAAACCCTGCCCATTCCACAATCATAGGCATTTGATATTTTGGAATGGGACAACCTTGTCAAATTTTGCTCATTGATTTTAGCAAGACATGTGTTTCATATTTTCGAATGGGACGTCCTTTGCTGTCAGCAGGGTCGATCAATTTTTTCTTTATTCTTTAGTTGTGAAGTAAATATTGCCTCTGACATGTGAGGCGCTGAGATGCATAATCATTGATTGTTTTGAATGTTCTCTATGAATTGCCAGGCCTGTGTGTTTGATTGCAATGTACAGAAATGCTAAAAAGCTGCTCAAACTCTTTGTACTCCTTCTGTTCCTTTTTACTTCGCACATTGTGAAAGTGCATACTTTTTTGTATAAGATTGGTCAAAGTAGAGATACTTTAACTACAGACAAAACTTGTGTGCAGACTAGAAAGGACCGGAGGGAGTACATGTGAAACTGCTGCAAACGAGGTGATCACCTTGGGAATAATGCTAGTACGTATTGTTTTGCATGTTCATCCAATGCCAGTGATACAGGAATTCGAACTAATCGAAATAAATTCATTCATACATGGTCGGATTTCATATAAACATGCCAGATTTCATTACATTTCATACATTCATCAACTAAAAAGGGGTGCGCTGGAGGTATAATTAATTAACCGAAGCTACCCACCTGTGTCCCGCTGAGCCGAACAGAAGCTTCAGTGACTTAACTGCAGGTGCAGTTGCTTAACTGACATGTGGCCTGTTGGGCCCACGTGTCAGTCAGCCAACTGCACCAGCAGTTAAGTAGAAGCAGCGTTATTCTCCAGCAGAACTCCCCGACTCCAGTTGCCGCCAAGAAGCTAACCGGTCGTCAATGGTCAACCCGCCTAGCTTAGCTTCAACAGGAGGGTAGTAGCGGTGGCCTTACTAGGACCCGAGCGGTGGCGACCTACCGTGTTCTACTCTTCCTTGTTTTCTGTGTGGCGTGGCCTCGTTGGCAGCGGGGCGGGGCCTCAGCGGAGCCGGCGATGTCCTCTGTCTCGTTGCCGGCGGGCGGCGCCTCAGCGGAGCGGTGGAAATCCTCCCCCGTGTTGCCGGCAGGGTGGGGCCTCGGCTGAGCCGGCGATGTCCTCTGCCTAGTTGTTGGCGGGGCGGGGCCTCCGCGGTGTCCTCTGCCTCGTTGTTGGCGCCGCGGGGCCTCGGCGGAGCAGGGCCTCATCGACGCCAGCGAAGCGGGGCCTCGTCGACGCCAGCGAAGCGGGGACTCGTCGGAGTTGGCATTGACCTCTGCCTCGTCCTCGGTCTCGCCAAACAG
The DNA here is from genome assembly GCF_018294505.1 of Triticum aestivum. Lineage (NCBI taxonomy): Eukaryota > Viridiplantae > Streptophyta > Magnoliopsida > Poales > Poaceae > Triticum > Triticum aestivum. The sequence goes on from NC_057794.1 coordinate 580,226,387, forward strand.
CGCCTCGCCCGCTTCATCGCCCTCTTTGCTAGCCTCTTTGTAGGCGGCCGCAGCCTCCGCCACCCACATCCGGTACCGCCAGCGCTCGAGGCCGCCCTTGCGGGCGGAGCGGTACGAGTCGAGTAGCGCCTCTTGCTCCGCCCGCTCCACGGCGATCTGCTCCTCCGCCTGCAGGTACTCCTGGAGGAGATGGTTGTTGTAGGCGGCGTCGGTCTGCGCCTCCCGAAACTGCTCCTGACGCATCTGCCTCACACTGTCCATATATTGGGCACGGGCCTCGCCGATGGTCATGGTGCAATGCACCAGCGAGGATGGCGCGGAGGAGCGGGTTGGCGCCGGATCGTCGACTACCATGTTCTCCATTGGGACGTCGTCGTCCTCCGGCTGCCTGCCGGCCAGCCGGTCGGCAGCAATGGCTGCCATCTCCTTGTGGTTCATCGTCCGCCCGTCCCGAAGAGCGCTGGAGCGCGAGGAAGCCATGGTGGGCAGTAGTGGTGTGGACAGGAGAAAGGGAACGGATGCGGATGACTGGGCAGCAGTTTATATAGCAATGGTGGGCGGGCGGAGGGACGGACGTGTGGCGCCGGAGTAGCCGCCTCGGCAACCGTGTATCATTAATGTGGGCGGCAGATGGACGGACGGACGTCACTTGTGTCGTTTGAAGGCGGAGCAATCGCCTGCACCGGGAAGCGGGGCGGGTGGCGCTGACTGTTTCGGGCGAAAAGCGCACGCGGGCGAGGAGATGACTTTACTTGGAGATGATGACAATGGGGACCCACCAGGTTCATAGCCTCACGTACGCAAGTGCCTCCTTATATATATATATATATATATATATATATATATATATATATATATGTATGTATGTATAAAACTACACTCCCTCCGTCTAGGTGAATAAGTCGTATTAGAAGGTGCATCACGACCTAGGTGCAAGCAGATTGGTGGAAAAGAAGAATATTTCTCTCTTCTAAACACAACATTTAATCACAGCAGTTAAGAGGATGCCTTATTAGCTACCCATGCAGGCCATCGTAATTCATAGCATGCAAAGCGCTTTTATTTCTTGCCTAATAACTGCATGGACGTGTTGCATGCATTGGTCCTTGCCCGAGCAAAAAAAGGGAGGAAAGGGGTTTCCACGGGAGACAACGAGGTAGAGGTGGAAGCGCTCACTGGAGTAATTTATTTTGCTTCCCCCTGGTTTCCTGACATCACGGTCCCACACCATTGTCAACCTATGTAGTAGTCAATAAACGAGAGAATTGCACAAGAAGCGGCCGACAGCGGGGACCAAGCAGCTCGAGCAGTATTTGTGTTTTTGAGGTGTGAGCACTGCAGAGTTTTTCGATGTTTAGCCCAGATATTAATTTTTCTCCTCTGAACAACAATGAAAACATCGCTGCAGGTATTAACTGGGCGGGCTGTGGCCCGTCTAGCCCAGGCCAGATATCCAGCCCAGATATTAATTTTTTTCAAGCTGAAAATGGCTAGCCCAGCTATACTTTTTTTAGGAATACCCAGGCAAGGTCAAGTTGTTATTCTCCGCCCCGCTGGGCTGCAAATCTTTCATAGGAGGGATCCATTAGGCTTAACAAGAAAATGGGTTTTAAGAAATAATAAATGGGATGTAATTATAAAAACTGGGCAGTAACAACTACAAAACAATGCACCAAACACGTGATTACTTTATAAAATATTATTTTTGGATATTGAAAATTTTAATTTCATTAATTGTTGCGAGCGCAATGTTTCGTTGCATTTTTACGTAATATAAATTTATATTGAAATTGTATTTAATCTGACTAGAAATTTCGGGATAAAAATATTTCGGATCCCATCAAAATGTGGGAAATTTTATTGAATTCTGTTTTGAACGGTTGGTTGAAATGGACTGTACTTTTAACAAACTGTAAATGGGCTGTAGTAAATTCCATTAGAATTCAAAAATGGGCTACACATTCTTACAAATCTCAAATGGGCTATAAGTTCTCTACCACACACTTCTGGCCTTACTAAGTTGACGCGTCCCCTAAAAAACAGAGTTGACGCGTATGCAAGGCTTTGTCAACTTATAGTCAACACACGGTTCTAGCAGCAGTGGCCGTTGGATGTCCATCCAATGGATGCCGTGCTTCTTCTTCAATCTCGGATATTCTAGCTTCACCCGCCCAAAAAATGATTCCTCCCCCTGACATCTGGGGCGCACTGTTTCGGAAGCTGACCTGTGGGCCTACTAAGTTGATGTACCAAGGGCTTTGTCAACTTAGTCAATATAAACGATTCTAGCTGCAGTGACCGTACGATGTCCATCCAACGGCCGTAGTGCTTCTTCAACCTCTGCTCTTCTTGCTCCAGCCGCCCAAAGCAGCGCCGGTCGTGCCGCCTGCCCCTGCCTCCCATGGCCGGTTGTGCTGCCGTGGAGACCTCACCACCCCCTACTATTCTCACCACTGGCCAGGCCCTGCGGCGACGGCAGCCTCACACCGCCGCCGAACGAGTGAACCCTCTTACTCATCTCCGCGTGGGCATCCACTGTCGCGTCTTCACTAGCTCCGCGTTGTCCCCTTCCTAGGCCTCGCCGTCGTCCACCGCCCTGGTGCTCTCGGCGCGGCGTGGTCAACGTGGTCAAGGAACGACTTCCATCGGACGTGGACTGTACGTGGAGAGGCTGACAGCTGGGTCCACGGCGGCAGCAAGGAAGTGTCTCCTTATTACGCGGAAAATAATGATTCCTCCACCTGACAGCAGGGACCCACCGGACAGGCCACCGTATTTCGCGAAAAAAATGTTTCCCCCCTGACTGCTGGGACCCACCAGCTATACCTTCGCACGCAAGGAAGTGCGTCCAGGCAAAAAAAAACAATTTGCCCCCCTGAGTGCTGGGACCCACCAGCTAAATCTTCGCACGCAAGGAAGTGCGTCCGGGCAAAAAAAACCAAAACGATTCGCCCCCCTGACTGCTGGGACCCACCAGCTACATCTTCGTAGGCAAGGAAGTGCCTGACAGTCGGGACCCACCTGGTCGAAGTGTACGTAGCATTGTCATTCTGGTCGCGAACGTGTACGTACATATATACTGGTCGATGTAGAGGCGCGCACGTGTCGTAGTAGAGGCGCGTACGTGTCGTAGTAGAGGCGCGCACGTAGCATGTACATGTACGTATAGCGGCCAGGGTGCAAGAAAGAAAATACGGCCACGTATGTACATACGGGCAGGGTCTCGAACGCCTATTCGCGCATACGTACGACCAGGGCTCGTGTACATGGCTGGGTCGGAACGGAGAAACAGCATCGTCGTCGTGTTCATGGGGAGGCAACGGAATGCGTCGTGTTCATGGGGAGGCAACGAAATGCGTCGTGTTCATGGGGAGGCAACGGAATGCGTCATGTTCCTTGGGAGGCAACGGAATGTGTCGTGTTGATCGGGAGGGCTTGGATGGAACAGGCGATGGAAACGAGGCCTCGCGTACTGCACAACGGAGGAAACGGCCTTGTGTTCGACCAGCCACGTTCGAAACGGGATCCTGTTCATCGGGAGGGGTGTGGCGTACCGCAAAACGGAGGAAACGGACTTGTGTTGGAGCGCTACGGTCAAAACGGGGGTCCTGTTCATCGGGAGGGGTGTGGCGTACCACAAAACGGGACTCCACGGGATACTGTTCATCTCCACCGTCGACCCCCTCCAGCCTCCACGAGCTACTGTTCATCCACTATCGACCTCCTCCAGCCTCCACCTGTGACTGTTCATCCACGGGCTCCTGTTCATCCAGCCTCCACCGCGCGCTACTCCACCGGCTACTGTTCAACCAGCCCTCTCCACGGGCTCCTGTTTAACCACCCCTCCACGGGCTATTGTTCATCCTGCCCTCCACCATCTACTGTTCATCCCGCCCTCCACGGGGTGGTCCTGTTCATCCAGCCCTCCATGCGGTCCTGTTCATCCATCCCCAACCGGCTCGATCGATCAGGGTCCTGTTCATCCAGAGGCAACACCACGGGGTCCTGTTCATCCACCCCCACCGGGAACTGTTCATCCAACCCCCCCCCCCCCCCCCCCCCCCCCCGCAACGCTCACTGTTCATCCAATCGATCGGCTTCAGTTAGCAGTAGTAGTGAAGGAATCGCTCGATCGGGTTCAGTGAACAGCCATCGATCGATCGCTCGGGTTCAGTAACGCGTAGCATGTAGTGCAATCGCTCGGGTTCAGTTAGAGCCCAACGCCTCGCTCGGGTTTAGTTAGAGCCAACGCATCGCACACACGCGCGTATGTGTACGAGAGAAACGTGCATCGCTCGGCCCCCGACCTCCCACCGTAACCGGGAACTCCCCAAAATTTTCCTTGCCCTCGTTTCTAGCACGGTTTTTTCCGTCATGGACGGCCCAAAGAATGTAATGCAGCTACGTCTCCGGCCCGCCCAGGACAAAAAGCCAATTTTCTGTAATGATTTTTTGTCATAGAAGTAGGAGCCCACCACATCTATGATGATACCGGGTTTTGTCACAATTATCGTCATAGAAGTGTCATATGTATGACAGAAAAAAAAATGTTCGGCCCAAAATGTCACAGATGTGTCTTTTTTTTGTAGTGTCGCTCTCCACCATGGCCGAGCGCCTTCCTCGCTGCCGCTCGCAGTAGACGCGACCACCATCGCCCGTTCACCTCTCCGACGAGTCCAACAGCTCCGCCTCGCTCCTCTGCTTCGACTACACGGCTGGATCGAGCCCCACAACGCCCACGACGCCGCCGTCTTCCTCCTCTACTCCGACGAGCTTCGTCACCGCTCTTCACCAACTCCGGTGACGCCCCCTCTGCTGCTACTAAACTGTTCACCGGCCTCCGTGTGTGCCGCTCGGTGAGCTCCTCCACCTCCCGCCCCTCTCCGTTAGATTCCTCGCGCACCGTAGCTAGTTTGCCACCGCGCCGTTTTCTGTCCGCCGCCGACGAGCTCGTGGCCGTCGCCACAGCCGTCGTCATGCTCGCCTGAGCCCGACATCGTGCTCCTGTTGCTCACAGGAGCCCAACGTGTACGCGCACAAGCCTTCCCATGCCCCTAGCGCTGGATCAGCTGACGCCTGAACTCCGGCGTCCGCTCCGCCGCTCGCCACCGCTGTCTCCGCCGTTTCCGGCCAAGCCCCCTCCACCATTCGATGTGCCTCGACGCGCTCATCTGCTTGGTCCCAAACGCGCATCGTTCGAACGCCCCGTAGCACAATCCCCGTCCGCGTCCGACCTGCCCGTGCTTCGTCCGTCGCCTGGGCTCATCGCCGACGCCGTCTCCGGTGGTCCCAACTCCGGCCGGCAGCACCACTCGACGCGGCATCAACTCCCCGTTTGAACGCGACCCCCCGCGCCAATTTTGGTGGCCTGTAGCCAAATCCCGCGGCCTCCCTTGCGCCGCCGCCGCGTTTGTGGCCGCCGGCGGCTAAACAGCGATGCCGCTGACGTGGCTGGCCCTGGGGCCAACCCTGGGTCGCTGCAGATGGGTCCCGTGGGCCCTGTTGACCATGTTGACTTGGTCAACATGCTGACTGGGCCGCCCAGTACCACAGACAGATGGGTCCCACCCTTTCATTAACCAAACCACGTTTTCGAATAATTAATTTAATTAGTTTAACCTAATTACCCCGTGACAGGTGGGCCCATTAGGTTAGTTGGCTAATTTAGATTAGTTCTTAACACTGTTAACCCCCCACTGTCATTGACATGTGGGTCCCGGGCGTCAGCTTGACCAGTCAAACGGGTTGGTTGACTGCTGATGTCAGGGTGACGTCATGCTGACGCAATAAGCATTTTTGAATTAAATTGAATCTGTTATTTCTATAAATTGATAAAATCTATAAAAATTCATAGAGGATAAACCGTAGCTCAGATGAAAATGTTTTCTACATAAAAGTTGCTCAGAACGACGAGACGAGTCCGGATACGCAGCCCATTCGTCCGCCACACATCCCTAACATATCGAACACACAACTTTCCCCCTCCGATTCATCTGTCCGGAGACACAAATCACCGGGAATACTTTCCCGGATGTTTTCCCCCTTCGTCAGTATCACCTACTACCACGATTGGGCACCCCTAGCAACGCTCATTGTCATGTCATGCATCATCATGCATATGTTTGCATTATATTTATTGTTTCTTCCCCCTCTTCTCTCGCTAGACTCCGAGATCGACGCCGCTGCTACCCAGTACGACTACGGTGTTGACGACCCCTCCTTCTTGCCAGAGCAACCAGGCAAGCCCCCCCCCCCCTTGATCACCAGATATCGCCTATTCTACTCGCTACTGCTTGCATTAGAGTAGTGTAGCATGTTACTGTTTTCCGTTAATCCTATCCTGATGCATAGCATGTCCTTGCTACTACTGTTGTTACCATTACCTGCAATCCTACATGCTTAGTATAGGATGCTAGTATTCCATCTGTGGCCCTACATTCTTGTCCGTCTGCCTTGCTATACTATCGGGCCGTGATCACTCGGGAGGTGATCACGGGTATATGTTGGGGAACGTAGCATAAATTCAAAATTTTCCTACGTGTCACCAAGATCTATCTATGGAGTCATCTAGAAACGAGGGAGGAGTGGATCTACATACCCTTGTAGATCACGCGCGGAAGCGTTCAAGAGAACGGGGTTGATGGAGTCGTACTCGTCGTGATCCAAATCACCGATGATCCTAGCGCCGAACGGACGGCACCTCCGCGTTCAACACACGTACGGAGCAGCGACGTCTCCTCCTTCTTGATCCAGCAAGGGGGAAGGAGAGGTTGATGGAGATCCAGCAGCACGACGGCGTGGTGGAAGTAGCGGGATTCCAACAGGGCTTCGCCAAGCGTTGCGGGAGGAGGGAGATGTGTCATGGGAGGGAGAGGGAGGCGCCAGGGCTTGGGTATGGTTGCCCTCCCTTCCCCCCACTATATATAGGGCCAAGGGAGAGGGGGAGGGCGCAGCCTTTCCCCTTCCTCCAAGGAAGGGTGCGGCTAAGGGGGGGGAGGAGTCCATCCTCCCCAAGGCACCACGGAGGTGCCTTCCCCCTTTAGGACTCTCCCCTTTTTCTCTTCTCTTGGCGCATGGGCCTCTTGGGGCTGGTACCTATGGCCCATATAAGCTAAGGTGCACCCCCTACAGCCCATGTGGCCCCCTGGGGCAGGTGGCCCCACCCGGTGGACCCCCGGGACCCTTCCGGTGGTCCCGGTACAATATCGGTGACCCCGAAACTTGTCCAAATGGCCGAAATAGCACTTCCTATATATAATTCTTTACCTCCGGACCATTCCGGAACTCCTCGTGACGTCCGGGATCTCATCCGGGACTCCGAACAACTTTCGGGTTACCGCATACTAATATCTCTATAACCCTAGCGTCACCGAACCTTAAGTGTGTAGACCCTACGGGTTCGGGAGACATGCAGACATGACCGAGATGACTCTCCGGTCAATAACCAACAGCGGGATCTGGATACCCATGTTGGCTCCCACATGTTCCACGATGATCTCATCGGATGAACCACGATGTCAAGGACTTAATCAATCCCGTATACAATTCCCTTTGTCTATCTGTACGATACTTGCCCGAGATTCGATTGTCGGTATCCCGATACCTTGTTCAATCTCGTTACAGGCAAGTCTCTTTTACTCGTTCCATAACACATCATCCCGTGATCAACTCCTTGGTCACATTTTGCACATTATGATGATGTCCTACCGAGTGGGCCCAGAGATACCTCTCCGTCACACGGAGTGACAAATCCTAGTCTTGATTCGTGCCAACCCAACAGACACTTTCGGAGATACCCGTAGTGTACCTTTACAGCCACCCAGCTACATTGTGACGTTTGGCACACCCAAAGCACTCCTACGGTATCTGGGAGTTGCACAATCTCATGGTCTAAGGAAATGATACTTGACATTAAAAAAGCTTTAGCATACGAACTACACGATCTAGAGCTATGCTTAGGATTGGGTCTTGTCCATCACATCATTCTCCTAATGATGTGATCCCGTTATCAACGACATCCAATGTCCATGGTCAGGAAACCGTAACCATCTATTGATCAATGAGCTAGTCAACTAGAGACTTACTAGGGACATGGTGTTGTCTATGTATCCACACATGTATCTGAGTTTCCTATCAATACAATTCTAGCATGGATAATAAACGATTATCATGAACAAGGAAATATAATAATAATCAATTTATTATTGCCTCTAGGGCATATTTCCAACAGTATATACTTATATACTTTACATGATACCTGTGGTGACTAAAGTCGGGTCGGCTAGTAGGAGTACCCGCGAGTGATTCACGGATTGGGACCGAAAGGACGTTTGTCCCGACGGCCCTCTAAGTGAACCTTTGTGGCAGAGCGGCAGGGCAGGTTGAGACCACCTAGGTGAGAGGTGGGCCTGGCCCTAGTCGGCATTCGCGATTACTTTAATAACACGCTTAACGAGATCTTGGTATTTGATATGAGTTGGGTCGTTGACCTTATACGCACTAACCGCCACGTGGGACAAGATATGGGCAACCGGTGCCGTGGTATCAGCCGAAGCCTTCGTGACGTCAGCGACTGAGCGGCACGCGCCGGATTGGACTGGAACGCCTGCTAGGCTAGGTCTGCTTCCGGCCGCCCAGGCAACGTGCAGGTGTGCAATGGGCGATGGGCCCAGACCCTTGCGCCATAGGATTTAGACCGGCGTGCTGACCTCTCTGTTGTGCCTAGGTGGGGCTGCGACGTGTTGATCTCCCGAGGCCGGACATGACCCAGGAAAGTGTGCCCGGCCAGAGGGATCGAGCGTGTCGGGTAATGTGGTGCACCCCTGCAGGGAAGTTTATCTATTCGAATAGCCGTGATATTCGGTAACAGGACGACTTGGAGTTGTACCTTAACCTTATGACAACTAGAACCGAATACTCAATAAAACACACCCTTCCAAGTGCCAGATACAACCCGGTGGTTGCTCTCTAACAGGGCGACAAGGAGAGGATCGCCGGGTAGGAGTATGCTATACGATGCTACTTGGTGAACTTACCATCTACTCTCTCCTACATGCTGCAAGATGGAGGTGGCCAGAAGCGTAGTCTTCGACAGGATTAGCTATCCCCCTCTTATTCTAGCATTCTGTAGTTCAGTCCACCGATATGCCCCCTTACACATATACCCATGCATATGTAGTGTAGCTCCTTGCTTGCGAGTACTTTGGATGAGTACTCACGGTTGCTTTTCTTCCTCTTTCCCCCTTTTCCTTTCTTCCTGGTTGTCGCAACCAGATGCTGGAGCCCAGGAGCCAGACGCCACCGTCGACGACGACTCCTACTACACTGGAGGTGCCTACTACTACGAGCAGGACGCTGACGACGACCAGGAGTAGTTTAGGAGGATCCCAGGCAGGAGGCCTGCGCCTCTTTCGTTCTGTATCCCAGTTTGTGCTAGCCTTCTTAAGGCAAACTTGTTTAATTATGTCTGTACTCAGATATTGTTGCTTCCGCTGACTCGTCTATGATCGAGCACTTGTATTCGAGCCCTTGAGGCCCCTGGCTTGTATTATGATGCTTGTATGACTTATTTATGTTTTTAGAGTTGTGTTGTGATATCTTCCCGTGAGTCCCTGATCTTGATCGTACATGTTTGCGTGCATGATTAGTGTACGATTTTATCGGGGGCGTCACAATAATGGAGGTGGACGAACACAAATGCCAGTGCGGGAAGCCTCTCGTCAAAGATGGACACTAGTAGAAAACGGGGCTTTGGTTTAGGCAGGGCAAGCCCATTAGTCCTGGTTCAGTCATGAACCGGGACCCATGGGGGCATTTCGTCCCGGTTCGTTAGCCCAGGGGGCCGGCCGTGGCCTCATGGGCATTGCTCCCGGTTCGTGGTGACCCATTTGTCCCGGTTCTAGGCACGAACCGGGACCAGTGGGCCTCGCTCCTGGCCCACAACCATTGGTCCTAGTTCCAGCCACGAACCGGGACAAATGAGCTGCCTATATATACCCCATCTCCTCGACAGAGCACCCAGCAGTGCTTTGTTTTTTCTGCCCGGTGAGGGGAGGGCATTTGGATGCTCTAGCTCACCTCCAATGCACATAAGGTGTTCGATGAAATGTCTGAGCCACACTAGTTAATCTTTCTCCTCTCGAAACTCGACCTCCGAGCTCCATTTTCCCCAAGATTTGTCTAGGTTTAGCGGTCTGTCATGTCCTGTCCCCGTCTTCACCGCCATCGATCACCCGCGCCGATCTCGTCGCCGGCACCACCGTGGTGAGCCTCTTGTTCTTATCTTCTTTCTGAAAGAAAAAAATCTTACTTCAAATAGATACTTGTCTAATTTTCTTACTTTTATTATTCCTTCTTATTATATAGTGCGATGGTTTTGGTATCCGCCCCCGTCGGCCCTCGTCCTGTCTATGATTCGGATGTGGTATATATCTTTTTATAACTACTTGGTTCATTTATTGTTTATAACAATTATGCCGACCAATGTGACATAGATTTTATTTATCTAGGAGGTGGTTGAACCAAAAATTCCAACCGACCCTATTGTCGAGAGGTTAAATTTAGTTGAAGAAGAAAACAATTACTTGAAGAAAAAATAAAAAAAATTGAGGAGGAGAAGATGATATTGGAGTTGCATGTTGCGGATGTCGTCGATGATCACAAGATCAAGATGGATGCAATGCGGTTGAAGATTATAAAGATTAGAAAATATGCCATTCATACCGAGGCTTGGTATCATTATGCAGTTGGATCAATTGTTACCTTGGTTGCGATTATGATCGCATTTGTTGTTGCATTGAAATGTTTTACATGATTTAAATGTATGGTTTAATTAGATGCTCTGGAGAGCTATATATATGTTGTTCAATGAGAACTATGTGTGTACTTTGGTTTTAATGTGATGATGAACTTCTATTAATTTGGTCATTTATCTATTCAGGAAAGCTATATGTTGCCTTCAATTTCAGGGTCTTATAGCTCAAAATAATCAGTAAATGCATGAAAAATAACAAATGAAGTAAGAAAGGGTTGAAAATTGATGATGTGGCTTTGAATGGTGCATTTTGAACACAGAAAAACTATGGAGTTCGAGTAAGTTCAAAAAAATGAAATCCCTTTGTAACAGACAAGTTATGTATGAAACTCTCATACTTCGAAAGAGATTGTCCGTTTTGTACACAAGTGCATCCAGTTTTTGCCGTAATCCTCTCTACTTTCTTGCACATGTTATGTGGGTGAAATGATGATACCATGCCAACTTTTAACCTTTTCAGAGTTCATTTGAAATGCTTTTCAATTTCAGGGTCTTATAGCTCAGAATAATAAGTAAATGCATGAAAAATAACAAATGAAGTTAGAAAGGGTTGAAAATTGATGATGTGGCTTTGAATGGTGCATTTTGAACACAAAAAACTCCGGACTTCAAATAAGTTCAAAAAAATGAAATCCCTTTGTAACAGACGAGTTTTCGTATGAAACCCTGATACTTCGAAAGAGATTGTCAGTTTTGTACACGAAGTGCATCCAGTTTTTGCCGTAATCCTCTCTACTTTCTTGCACATGCTATGTGGGTGAAATGATGATACCATGCCAACTTTTAACCTTTTCAGAGTTCATTTGAAATGCTTTTCAATTTCAGGGTCTTATAGCTCAAAATAATCAGTAAATGCATGAAAAATAACAAATGAAGTCAGAAAGGGTTGAAAATTGATGATGTGGCTTTGAATGGTGCATTTTGAACACAGAAAAACTCTGGACTTCAAATAAGTTCAAAAAAATAAAATCGCTTTGTAACTAAAATCCCTTTATAAAACTCTAATGGCAAAAGGAATAAACTAAAAAGCTTTTATAATCCTCTAGTATTTTTTGAACTAAAATTATATAAAATTCATGCCACTCAAATTATGAAAGTATTTTCTGTTCAAAACATTAAAGCAGAAAGAAACAAAATAAACTTTAATAAATAAGTAGAAACAAAATGAAATAATATAAATAAGTAGAAACAAAATAAACTTTAATAAATAAATTAAATAAACTTTAATAAATAAGTAGAAACAAAATAAAATAAAATAAAATTTAATACGATAAATAAGTAGAAACAAAATAAAATAAAGAAGTAGAAACAAAATAAACTTTATAAAAGTAAAATAAATAAACTTAAATACAATAAATAAAAATAGCAATAGTAAATTTTTTGTTGTAAGTAGAAACAAAATAAAATAAATAAAGCAACAAAAAAATAAAAAAGTGCCACCTACTGGGCCACCACGGCCTGAATATGACTAGCCAACCATGGGCCAGGATTCAGGCCCGCGGAAGGCCCTGTAGGCCCACAAGCACATCATGACAAATTAGGCCCGCAAGCCTGCAGTTGAGAGGAGCTCGAGATGGTTGGCGCAGCAGCGCTTATAAACCACTCCCGAGCTCTCTCAGCTAGCGAGGTGGGACTAAACTTTCGGCCGCGACGCGGGCAGCACAGGGCCTTTGGTCCCGGTTGGTGCCACCAACCGGTACTAAAGGGGGTGCATTGGTACCGGTTCGTGCCACCAACCGGGACCAAAGGCCGCCGCTTCCCGCCCTTTGGGCTGCCAAAAACTGACCTTGGGTCACGGTTGGTGGCACCAACCGGTACTAAAGGGGAATTGGTACCGGTTTGTGCCACGAACCGGAACCAAAGCTACGTGTATATAAGAAACCACTTGGCAGTTTCTGCAAAAATCACTTCTTCTCCGCCCCGACACCCCCACTCTGCTCCTCGTCGCCATCACCGCCGATCCCTGCCCCGACGCCGTCAGGCTGCTCCACCTCATCGTCGCCGCCGAGCCCTGCCCAGACGCCGTCAGGCTGCTCCGTCGTGTCATCGCCGACGCCGTCGGGCTGCTCCACCTCGCCGTCGCCGCCGCCGTCGCCACTGCCCACTGCCTCGACGTCGCCGCCACTCCCCGCGCCCCTGCTTGTCTCGACGCCGCCCGATGCACGCCCCTGCTCGCCCCAACGCCGCCCGCCGCTCGCCCCTGCCCGCCCCGACGCCTCCCTCTATGAGCACCGCGCGCCCCTGCCGGCCCCGCCGCCGCCGTGCTTTTTAGTTATATATGCTATTTTATATATTTTTTTAGATGTTTTTACATGTTTTTTAGATTTTTCATATATGTACGTATGTATTTTTTACATGTTTTTTGTATGTATGTATGTATGTATGTATGTATGTATGTATTTTTTCAATTGTAATATGCATGATGTTTTAAAAATACATTATTTTAGTACATTAATGTTCTCTGATTTAGTACATTAATTTTAGGTTAGTTTCATTTTTAGAAAAGTTTTATATATTTAGGAAGAAGGAAGAGATGGAAGAAGGAAGAAGAAGAAAAAGTTTTATATGTGCAAAAGTTACATTTTTAGAAAAGTTTTATATATCTAGCTAGGGAGAAGGAAGAAGAAGAAAAAGAAGGAGAGGAAAAAGGAAAATAAGAAGAGGAAGAAAGGAGAAGAAGAGGAGAGGAAGAAGAGGACAAATAAATAAGAAGAGGAAAAAATAAGAAAAAGAAGAGGAGAAGAAGAAAGGAATAGAGGAGAAGAAGAAAAATAGAAAATATTCTATTTTTTTCTTCGATCTTCTCCTCTATTCCTTTCTTCTTCTCCTCTTTTTTTTCTTCTTTTTTTCTTCGATCTTCTCCTCTATTCCTTTCTTCTTCTCCTCTTTTTATTTCTTCTTTGTTTTCTTATTTTTTTATCGGGTATGTCGTTGTCGATATACCCCCTCCCGATAACTTCAACACGAGGGGGGGTCGATATACCCCCTCCCCGCTAACATTATTTTCCCGTGTATGTATGTCGTCGTTGTCGATATAACCCCCTCCCGATAACTTCAACACGAGGGGGTGGTCGATATACCCCCTCCCCGATAACATTATTTTCCCGTGTATGTATATCGTCGAGGACACCCAAACCCTACAAAAAATCGATGTCGAGGCCACTAATATGATTCCTTATTGTGATTAGCTAGCTAGTTCTACGTTTGCCACTAATATATCCATCTATAATGTTTGAATAATAATTGCCATGTTGTAAATATTTGTAGAAACTATGGAGCACACCCGAGACGAAGCAACAAAAGCGATGTAGGGGGACATAATCGCAAAAGGAAGTGATGCCGTCTTGTCGTATCTCAACGACACCGATGGTCTGGAAGGACAGGGTGAAGAAGCGGGCTATGATTATGACGGCTCCGGTGACCCAATGCCGGTGCAAGAAGGAGACCATGATGACGGCTCCGGTGCCAATGCCGGTGCAAGAAGGAGACCGTGATGACGGCTCCGGTGCCAATGCCGGTGCAAGAAGGAGACCGTGATGACGGCTCCGGTGACCGAACCGAGTCCGGCCAGGTATATATATTAGTTAAGCCTGTGCTGACTAGCTAATTGATGCATTCATTGTTTTGGTATATTTACACATATTAATTAACTCTCGTCTTTCTTCTTTTTTCTAGCCCTCCGGATCGAGCACAACTTCGGTAAAGAGACGAGGCCCGAAGAAAAATTTGCGCTCGAATGAAAGGTTTGAGATCATAGAAATCGCGCGCGATGGCATGCCGATTGAACCCATCCAGACAAAGGAAGCATTTGCTGCTCAGTGCGGGGTTCTGGTTAGGGACAAGATCCCGATCAGCATCCACCAATGGTTAAAGCCGGCTAAAGAAGACCCTGAGGTGTCTTATGTCTCCGATATGCAGAAAGATGATCTTTGGACCATGCTGAAGGCAAATTTCACCCTACCACCAGAGGAGGATCCGGAGAAGCCAGTTAAAGAGCAATTGATCAAGTCTCATGCTCTTAAGAAGATGGCAGAACTATTCAGGAGGTGGAAGAATGAGCTGAAAAAATTTGTTGACAGAGAAGAGACACCAGAATTCAAAGGCCGGTATGAGAAGATCAGAGATCACTGACCCGCATTTGTGGCCCACAAGACATCGGAAAAGAGTAAGAAGATGTCAGTGACAAACAAGAAGAATGCTGCGAAGAAGAAGCATCACAATCGCACGGGGTCAGGTGGCTACCTCAAAGCCCGGCTGTTGTGGGCCAAGGCTGAGAATGACCTGCTTGGTAAAGGGGTCGAACCAGAGACATTGAGATGGCCAGACCATTGTCAGACTTGGTTCTTTGGGGTTGGCGGAACCTTGGATCCTGTAACACGGAAGTGCGTTTGGACGGACGAGCAACTGAGAATACCCGTCGCGAAGCTTCAGGAGTTGTAGGATAGAAAGTATGTCTAGAGGGGGGGTGATTAGACTACTTGACCAAATAAAAACTTAACCTTTTCCCAATTTTAGTTCTTGGCAGATTTTAGCTATTGTAGGACAAGTCAAGCAATCATCACACAATTCAAGCAAGCATGCAAAGAGTATATTGGCAGCGGAAAGTAAAGCATGCAACTTGCAAGAATGTAAAGGGAAGGGTTGGAGAATTCAAACGCAATTGGAGACACGGATGTTTTTCCCGTGGTTCGGATAGGTGGTGCTATCCTACATCCACGTTGATGGAGACTTCAACCCACAAAGGGTAACGGTTGCGCGAGTCCACGGAGGGCTCCACCCATGAAGGGTAACGGTTGCGCGAGTCCACGGAGGGCTCCACCCACGAAGGGTCCACGAAGAAGCAACCACCCACAAAGGGTCCACGAAGAAGCAACCTTGTCTATCCCACCATGGCCATCGCCCACGAAGGACTTGCCTCACTAGCGGTAGATCTTCACGAAGTAGGCGATCTCCTTGCCCTTACAAACTCCTTGGTTCAACTCCACAATCTTGTCGGAGGCTCCCAAGTGACACCTAGCCAATCTAGGAGACACCACTCTCCAAGAAGTAACAAATGGTGTGTAGGTAATGAACTCCTTGCTCTTGTGCTTCAAATGATAGTCTCCCCAACACTCAACTCTCTTTCATAGGATTTGGATTTTGTGGAAAGAAGATTTGAGAGGAAAGCAACTTGGGGAAGGCTAGAGATCAAGATTCATATGGTAGGAATGGAATATCTTGGTCTCAACACATGAGTAGGTGGTTCTCTCTCAGAACATATGAGTTGGAATTGTGTATGTGTTCTGATGGCTCTTTCCACGAATGAAGAGGAGGTGGAGGGGTATATATAGCCTCCACACAAAATCCAACCATTACACACAGTTTTCCAATCTCGGTGGGACCGAATCAACAAACTCGGTCGGACCGAAAAGGTAAACCTAGTGACCGTTAGAGATTTTCGGTGGGACTGACATGCAACTCGGTAGGACCGATATGGTTAGGGTTTGGGCATAACGTAATCTCGATGAGACCGATTACACAAACTCGGTGAGACCGAATTTGGTAATTAGCTAACCAGAGAGTTGGTCAGGCAAACTCGGTGGGACCGATTTGCTCTTTCGGTGAGACCGAAAAGTTACAAAAAGGAAACACTGAATTTACATTGCAATCTCGGTGGGACCGATCCGCTCTTTCGGTGAGACCGAAAAGTTACGAAAGGAAAACAGAGAGTTTGCAATCCCATCTCGGTGAGACCGAGATCCCTATCGGTAGAACCGAATTGCTAGGGTTTGGCAGTGGCTTATGACAAGTGAAACTCGGTGGCGCCGGATAGAAAGAATCGGTAGGACCGAGTTTGGCTTAGGGTTTAGGTCATATGTGGATATGGGAAAGTAGTTGAGGGTTTTGGAGCATATCACTAAGCACATGAAGCAAGAGGCTCATTAAGCAACACCTCATCCCTCCTTGATAGTATTGGCTTTTCCTAAAGACTCAATGTGATCTTGGATCACTAAAATGTAAAATGAAGAGTCTTGAGCTTTTGAGCTTGAGCCAATCCTTTGTCCTTAGCATTTTGAGGGTTCCACTTTCAAATCCATGCCATGTCAATCATTGAGCTTTCCTGAAATAGTCATCTTGGAATAGCATTAGCTCAATGAGCTATATGTTGTTATGAATTACCAAAACCACCTAGTGATAGTTGCACTTTCAGGAGTATATCGAGGCGGCGCAGCAAGGGACGTTCGTTCCAGACAGAGAGAACGACGAGCTCACAATGGCCCTCGGGAATCCTGAGCACCCTGGACGGACACGAGGCATGCCAGCCTCCATTCCGGTGGAAGGCTGGGTTTCCGGACGCAGGCGGTTACAAATGCCATGAGAGGAGGAAGAAAGTGGAGCATACCCAACTGCAGGCGTTGCACGCAAGGGTACAAGCGATAGAGGAACGAGAAGCAAATCGCAGCAAACGAACTGCCGAAGCTTCCCCCGAAGCTACCCCGCCATCTCAGCGGAGAAGCAGCGTGGCTTCCACCGAGCTGCTTACGACGCAATGGATGAAATTCAAAGTCGAGGCGGCTATTGGCTCTGTTTTACCTATTGAACCTGGCGCAACCTACCACTGCCGGCCGATTCCAGAAGGATATGCTAGGGTGATGGTGGATGAAATAACGGACGAATTTGATGACCTCGAGCTTGACCACCCTACCGGTGAAGGGGAGACTCGCCTGGGTTCTTCTCTGAAGACTCCATGCCTATGGCGGAAGGAGCTCATCAACCTGCCGAACTGGACGCCTCCGCCTCCTCCTCCTCCTCCTCCTCCTCCTCCGGCGAGTCAGGGCACTCCGCCTCCTCCTCTGGCGAGTGATCAGGGCACTCAGCCTCCTTCTCCGGCGCGTGGCGGCACTCCGCCTCCTTCTCTGCCTGCACCGGCGTGCCCGAGCAGCCAGCCTCCTCCTTCTCCACCTCGCCAGCAAGGGCGGAAGAGATCCGCTGCCGCTTCGGCTGCTCCGGATCATCGTAGTCCTTCTCCTCTGCCTCGTAAGCAAGCACGAAAGAAGACAGCCGCAGCCGCTCCGTCTGCTCCGGCGTCTAGCAGTACAGCCAGAGGCGGGAGGCAATACATATTCGGTCCATCTCTCAAGCCTCTAGAGAAGTTACCATATGAGAAGACCGAACAGGAAAACGCAAAGATCTGTCAAGCCCAAGTGAAGGATTTCTTTGAAGGGGTGAAAGCAAAGAAACATCCACCTCCGAAGGAGAAGATAGATCCGGTGAAATTAAAGCGTACTATCGATACCCTGAAGAAACCACCACCTTCTCCGCCGGAAAACAACTATGAGCGCATTACTGAAAAGGCATATAAGGAAGCGGAGCGGTCGGGAAGTACTGTCAGTGATCGAAGGTTAGCAGAACGACGAGCTGGGAAAAAAATTGCCCAGCTCGGCGAACAAGCGAACCAATCGTGCCCCCCGCTCAAGGTGTCTAGCGATATCGTCGCTAATGATCAGAGGATGGTGCCCGGTTATACCAATCTTGATGATTACCTGCCCGGCGATGTACATTACGATTTCTTGGAGGTGGACGAACACAAATACCATTACGGGAAGCCTCTCGTCAAAGATGAAAAATCTCTAACAACGATGATGCGAAAATTCCATGATTGGTACATGAAAACCTGCAGAGAGTCTGGGGGGACGAATACTTTGTATCTGAGAGTTAAAGAGGAGTATGACCTCGTTGGAATTGATGTGTTGTCTGTTCTGAGGAGTTCTTTCAGTTTTTCAATCAAAAGGCCCTCGATAAATTAACGGTCACTTGCTACTGTCTGTAAGTACTACTACTGTCATTAAGTCTCTATATATAGATCAGCTCTTTCATTGCATGTATTTATAATTATCATCACTATATTATGCAGATTAAAGATCGTCGAGTGCAGAAAAGCAGAAATGTATGATATTGGGTTCATTAACCCAAATCTCATAGATGAATTTCAGGTTAAAAAGAGCACCAAAGATGTCGAGGCCAACTTGCTCAAATCATTGGTAATAAATCAAAACAAAGATACCATACTCTTTCCTTACAACTTCAAGTGAGTGTTACTGTCTTGTGCATATTCAGTTTCCCTTATTACTCGAGGTTATAGTAATGTAATCGATGAGTTATGCATGTGTGCGCAGCTTCCACTATATTCTCATGGAGATTAAGCTTGAGCAGGGTCTAGTAACCGTCTTAGACTCGAGACGAAAAGATCCTGAGACCTATGCGGGCATGACTAAAATGCTCAAGAAGTAAGTTCAATCGATCATTATCGCATCATATCGGCAACTTTTTGTTCATTTCCTGATATCAAGTAATTGTTTTCTTTGTCTCGCAGGGTTTGGAGACTATTCACCACACAAGCTCCAGGACTGCCGGGGGAGCTGCGATTTACCCGAAAGTAAGTACTACTGGCTAGCTAGTTCCGCGCATCTCCCGTTGATTCTAGCTACTTTCATCAATGCCATTTATAATGCTCCATTATTAGTTTGATTGACCTCTATTTCTCGTAAAGTTCTTGTGGCAGGAACCCGGGAATAATTACTGTGGATACTACGTTTGCAAGTTCATCTACAATGCGACGGCCAAGAATAAGCGGGGCTACTCTAAAAGACAATATGAAGTGCGTAAGCAATAATATTCAAAATTTCATTTTATTACCATCATTTGTGTTGAGTTTCATTCATATATATGTATTGACCCCTTCTTCAAATTAGATGTGGCAGATGCGGGATTAACTCCTACCACAAGATCGCATGAAAGCAATTCAAGAGGAATTGGCGAGATTCTTTCTTGATCACGTCATCAATAAAGCCGGAGAATACCATGTGGAAATTGAGTTCAGATATTAGGGGATTGTAAGAGATCTTATATTGTATATATGTAGTCAGTGCGTCAGATAGATATACGAATACTTGTTGTTCGACCAATCTCTCGGAGAAGGAGAGGTCGATATCACTTCTCTCTGTATGCATATGTTCACGACGATCTTCTGTACTTAATGGTTTCCTTCATTAATTTGCTTACTAGCTATAGCGTGTCAAGTCCTCTCTATACGTATAGTACGTAGCGTCGACCAAGCACGGAGATAAGAGAGGACACTTCTCTCTATTAGCTAGCTAACACAATATACGAAACACATAAATTAACCCTACAACCCCCCCCCCCCCCCCCCCCCGCGCCCTTCAGAAAAGAAAAAGAAAAACCCTAGTCACTGAACTGCTGACGCGTGGTAGCTTATTGGTCCCGGTTGATGCTACCAACCGGGACAAAAGGCCCCCCTGCCATGGCAAGCCGCGGCGGCCACGTGGAGCCCCATCTGTCCCGGTTGGTATAAGAACCGGGACTAAAGGTATAGAGTTTTAGTACCGACCCTTTGGTCCCGGTTCCCGAATCGGGACAAACGGGCCTTATGAACCGGGACAAATGACCTTTTTTCTAGTAGTGCATGCACAGGTACGTAAAGTCTCCACACGCATGGATCAGGAGTTCTACAGCGACCGATGTTGTGCGTTCATGTCAGATGCATGTAAGATGCCCAGGTGCTTTGCATGTGTGGGCCTGCCTGTAGCGTGGCCTCCATTACTAGCATTTTTCGCACACTAACAACCTTTTATTGGACCTGTGTCGTTCATAAACATGGCTCTCAATCATTTCGTTTCACTTTGCTTGTGTGCCTCCCCTCTTTTCTTCTTGATTAATTGCTTTTCATCTGGATCCAATTCAACGATCTTACCAACGGCCATGCCTATGAGCACATACGAGCTGAAGGACAAAGCCGCAAATCCGATGCAACGCTCAAGTACATTTAGCAATCGCGTGTGGCGCCTGCATGGTTGGGTTCAGATGAGATAACTTGTTAACTCCACAGAAATCTTGTAAAGAGAAGATGATCATACATACCATGTGGTGTCCCAGGGTCTAGGATCCACTTGCATGGCGAGCTCCTCGCGCAGCCGACTGAAATTTTTGCCTGCCCTGCCAGGGATATTGTAGGTCCTTTGCGCGTGCAAAACCTTATCGTACAACTCCTCTCTCATGTTATGGATCTCTGTCAGGAGTTTCTCCCGATCTTCACCGCCCTGCTTTGCAGATTGCAGTACAGTGTAAGATGAGTTCCTACATAACTGATCATGCAACGGGAAAATAGTAGTACTAGCTGGTCCATGGATCAAAGCATTTAGAAACGGGGTTTTGCTACTCGGTCCTCGGATTATGCATCTTGTCAGATCGAAAACAATTGTTATTTTTTTCATTTTTCTTGAGGAAACACAGGAACTGGATTCAATTTTGAGATGCCCTGGCTGTTTGGTGAAACATTGAGGTTGATTATCGAACGAGCTATTAGCACAACATATGCTAGGTTGCAGAAACAATTGCACAAAAAATATATGAAATTGGTGAGCCGACGGGGGTAAAGTACCTTGGCCGCCGTCACATTGGTGTCCGCGGCAGCAGAAGCGGAGGACGTGGTCGACCTAGCCCGGTCGACCTCGGAGAGCCTCGGGAAGAGCCGGCGTTGAGCCTTCTCCACAGCCACCGCCGGCGTCTGGCCACCGCCGACGAGCCTCCTCGCCGCGACTCGAAGCGCCGCCATCGGTAGTCGCCTGCGAAATAGCACGGAATTTGCGGCGTGCACCTGTTCTTCTTCTCTGATATAGGCTAGGGTTCCTCCGTCGCTCGCCAACTCCGATCCGTCCGATGGGGAGCCAAAATGCCGTGATTTCATTCCCCCGCAAAAAAAACAAAAACAAAAAACAAATGCCGTTCTTTCTTTCTTCTCTTTCCTTTATCCATCGTCATCCAATGAATGAACGTGGCCCGCCGCCCCGCTAGCAAGGCCCAGCCCACGGGCAGAACGCCACTCCCCTTAAGCCCAGTTGGTTTTTCTCTCCCTTTCTTTTTTCTTAATTTCGTCATTAAAGTCTGTAAACATTTTATAAAATTCGTGACCATTTTTTATTCCATGATTTTTTAATTATGGTGAACGTATTTTTAAAATCCATAAAAAAATTAAAACCCCACAGTATATTTTAATTCATGAACTTTTTCAAATTTCTCAAAATCAGGTAAACGTGCTTTCCCAAGTTATGATATGCCAGTTTTCAAATGAGATCTATGTAGGTATCGGTATGGTGCAGGTCCAAATGGTCAATCTAGATTCATTGTCAGTGCAGTCTTGACGTGATGTGGTTTCTTGTTTGTCGGTCAGAGATGGTATAGCCCTAGCTCGCGGAGCCCGTACCATGTGTATGCCGTATGCATATGCCTTTTTTTGAACAATATGCATATGCCTTCTGGTATGCGTGATGCTTTGCTAACAGAGTTTAACATGGCAAAAAAAGGAAGTACTCAGCATAAAAGTTCTTCATCTCGTCGAAACGAACAAATTCAAAATTTGGGCGCCCGACCCAGACATATAATGATACTTGTCTTGCGTGTGGCATGAGCAATTTGGCCCTTAAGATGGCCTTAAATCAAAAACTCGTCAACATGAAAATTGTTTGCCTCATCGAAACAACAAGATTTGCTTTTGCGGTCATCTCCATACAAGGTAATTTGCAAACTCGATCAACATGGCAATACATATACATCCTGGAGGCATATGTTGGTATAGCGGGGCAGATATTGGCTCCAAGACAGCTTCAAACAGAAAAGTGTTCAACATCAAAGTTCTACGCCTCGTCGAAGCGGCCAACTTTGTCTTTTGAATAATCTCAATCTAAACTCAAGCGTAATCACCACAACCAATACAAAGTGCCAGATTTTTTATCTTCGCAAAATTTCACACCCACTTGTCCGAATTAAGGTAGGTTTAGAGATTTTGACCCATATTGGAGTATTTTTCTTATGCATGAAGTACAGTCGCCTCTTATAGAGGCGAGGACCAATTGAATTACAGCTCACAAACGCTAACGCATATACTCATTATGTCATCTACAATTTGTCTCTCCCTCATTCTCCATGTTGGAGAGCAGCCAATTCCAAGGCTCTAGGGGCAGTTGAACCAACCTAGGGCAGTACTTAGACGTCGGGGTCCCTCCCGGGCGTGTGGGGTTTGGGATTTCAAAAAGTTCTCATCGACGTGTCTTGCGAATCGTGCTCCCGGCAAGACTCCTCTGGTGACATTGTCTTGCCTATCACGCTCGACATCGGGGATACACGGTGATGTGTTCATGTGTGAACAATATTTTTGTGCAAATCCGCTGGGACTAATGATCAAGAATCATCATCATCCATCATGTCCTATGATGAGCTTCCAAGCTCCACAGAAGTCAATGCCAATAACATCATCATACCTAGTCTTGAGGAATTATCGGAGGATCATCGCCAAGCTTATGAGGCATACAATACAAGAAGGCGTGTGAAGAGAAGGAATTGCAGGACTCTCTTGCAAAATTCAAAACGGTCCGTCAAGGCAACATCACTTCAGTTGGAGATATCTCTCCACGAAGAGCAGGTTACACCCTTTGTGATTAGTGCCTTCCGTCCCGAGCAAGCAGTTGCAATTATTAATCCCAATACTCATAATAGTGATATTAAGTATGAACCTTACATGGAAAATATTGATGCTAAAAAGATACACCTCAATCATATAGTGGTAATGTTGGTGCACCTGCTAGCGTAGAAAACCCTAATTTTACTCTGCCTTTCATCTACACCTCCCACATTGTTGCATATTATCCTAGACAAAAAAACTAAATTGTGGCTACACCTATTAGTCCTATCATGAGTGTGCCAAATTCGATGGCAATGCCGAACCAAACACTACCTAGCAGTGCAAACATTATTTGCTTGTTGTCGAATTATGGTTTGACATACACACCACAAGTTACACCTGGAACTAGTAATCATCTTCCTCCTATTACATCAATCCAAGTGACATTGGCCACTTTGTACAATGTTCTAGCTAATCTTAGGGAGGAGATGGATACGATGTTTTTATAAAATTATGGAAGTGGGTTACTGAGGAATCAATTTTATCAAAAGCCTTATTTGGAGTATTTTGACGCAGTTCAGTCATGGGAACATCTTAGTGCTACCTCTTGAGCTTGCGTTGGATTTCCCCGAAGAGGAGAGGATGATGCAGCAAAGTAGCGTAAGTATTTCCCTCAGTTCTTGAGAACCAAGGTATCAATCCAGTAGGAGGCAACGCACAAGTCCCTCGCACCTGCACAAAACAATATCTCAACGCAACCAACGCGATTA
Organism: Triticum aestivum; assembly: GCF_018294505.1. Lineage (NCBI taxonomy): Eukaryota > Viridiplantae > Streptophyta > Magnoliopsida > Poales > Poaceae > Triticum > Triticum aestivum. The sequence goes on from NC_057794.1 coordinate 580,250,424, forward strand.
GGGGTTGTCAATCCCTTCTCGACAAGTGAGATGTGATAGATAGGATAGATAATATTTTTGGTATTTTTGGTATAAAGATGCAAAGTAAAAAGTAAAAAGGCAAAGTAAAAACAAAGCAATAATAAAGTGATAGAGATTGATATGATGAGAATAGACCCGGGGGCCATAGGTTTCACTAGTGGCTTCTCTCGAGAGCATAAGTATTTCTATGGTGGGTGAACAAATTACTGTTGAGCAATTGACAGAATTGAGCATAGTTATGAGAATATCTAGGTATGATCATGTATATAGGCATCACGTCCGATACAAGTAAACCGACTCCTGCCTGCATTTACTACTATTACTCCACTCATCGACCGCTATCCAGCATGCATCTAGAGTATTAAGTTAAAAATAAAGTAACGCCTTAAGCAAGATGACATGATGTAGAGGGACAAATTCATGCAATATGATATAAACCCCATCTTGTTATCCTCGATGGCAATGATACAATACGTGCCTTGCTGCCCCTTCTGTCACTGGGAAAGGTCACCGCAAGATCGAACCCAAAGCTAAGCACTTCTCCCATTGCAAGAACTACCAATCTCGTTGGCCAAACAAAACAGATAATTCGAAGAGACTTGCAAAGATAACCAATCATACATAAAAGAATTCAGAGAAGATTCAAATATTATTCATAGATAGACTTGATCATAAACCCACAATTCATCGGTCTCAACAAACACACCGCAAAAAGAAGATTACATCGAATAGATCTCCACGAGAGAGGGGGGGGGACATTGTATTGAGATCCAAAAAGAGAGAAGAAGTCATCTAGCTAATAACTATGGACCCGAAGGTCTGAGGTAAACTACTCACACTTCATCGGAGGGGCTATGATGATGTAGAAGCCCTCCATGATGACGGCCTCCTTCCGGCGGAGCTCCAGAATAGGCCCCAAGATGGGATCTCGCGGATACAGAAAGTTGCGGCGGTGGAATTAGGTTTTTGGCTCCTATTCTGATAGTTTGGGGTACGTAGGTATATGTAGGAGGAAGAGGTACGTCGGTGGAGCTTCGAGGGGCCCACGAGGCAGGGGGCGTGCCCCCCACCCTCGTGACCGCCTCTCCTGTTCCTTGGCGTAGGGTCCAAGTCTCCTGGATCACGTTCGGTGAGAAAATCACGTTTCCGAAGGTTTCATTCCGTTTGGACTCCGTTTGATATTTCGTTTCTTTGAAACACTGAAATAGGCAAAAAACAGCAATTCTGGGCTGGGCCTCCGGTTAATAGGTTAGTCCCAAAAGTAATATAAAAGTGAATAATAAAGCCCAATATAGTCCAAAACAGTAGATAATATAGCATGGAGCAATCAAAAATTATAGATACGTTGGAGACGTATCAGTTAGTCATGGGAAAAGCCATATTAGTAAGTTTGTTCCTGGTGGTCCACAGGGTCCAACACATGGCAGAAAAACCAAACCAAAAGGGTCTTTTGAGTTGTCCTGCCAAGGAGCTTGGCAAGGGTCTTAGCTCCACAAAGCTAGACGAGGCCCAAGACGCATGCAACCACTCTCTGAAACAACTCCAGAATAACCGAGCAAGAGGACACTGAAATATAATGTGATCAGAGTTCTCAACCAAACCATGCAAATCACAAAATTTAGAACCAGAGCCATTCCATTTTTGGATTTGGTTAGCTGCAGGCAAATGGCCCCGCATGGCCTGCCACATGCAAACTAAGGGCAATGTCAGCCTTCCAAACTCCGTTAAACCTCAAGACAATCGGTCCACTCATCAACTTGCAATATTATAGATACTTAACCAAAAAACAGCCAGAAGAAGAATGGGGCCACGTCACCACGTCCACGGACTCCGAGAGCGCAGGGAAGATAGCAACAAGGCGGTGCCAATCATCCAACTCTACAAGAGAAAACATCCTACGGAAACTAAAGACCCAGTTCCAAAAAAGAGCTCCATGATGGAGATCTCAGGGGAAGAAACACAAGAGGAAAGAGAGGGGAAAGCCACAGAAAGGGGGGTCGTCTCTGGCCCACCAATCCAACCAAAAACAAATCGAGGCGCCATTCCCAACAAAGAACTTAACAAGGGATCTAAATTGTCACGAACAATGGCCAGCTGGCCTGAAAACTGGGATCCCCCATTCACCAAGGCAAGCAGATGGCTAGAATTAGAGAAGCACTTAGCTTTGAGAATTTGCAGCCGTAGAGCCCTAGGATCAGAATTAAAGATATGCCACCACCACTTAATAAGGAGACACTTGTTCATAACCGTGGTGTTGATGATGATGTCCAACCCCCAATGTTCTTAGGTCGACACATAACTTTTCACTTCACCATCCTATTCTAGTAAAATCCACTCCTATGCTTATCAAAGCCAGCATGAGTACCCTCCGGGAGCTGGTAGAACCCCATAGAGAACATTGGCAAGGAAGAGAGACGGCGTTAATAAGGTAGACTCTACCAGTGGGCGAATTATAACGACCCCTCCAAGGCACAGTTTTGTTCCCAACCATGAGAACAGAGAAAGCAAAACCCTTAGAATACAATTTGAAAGGAGAGATAGGGAGCCCGAGATATTTGAAGGGGAAGGATCCCAGGTTGCAGTTGAGCAGAGTAGACACCCTACTTTCTTCCTCATCTGAAGCACCAATCAATCTTAGAAAAAAAATCTTAAGGTCAGACGGGTCTTCAAAGCAAAGTAGGAGGATTTGAGATTGGCAATGCACGTATCAATGTTTTCGACCATAATTATAGTATCATCAACATATTGAAGATGAGAGATGCCAGAAGGGATAATGTGTGAGATAACCATTGAAATATGTTCCGCGGCCGCAACACGATTTAAGATATAGGAGAATGCATCTACAATGAAATTGAAGAGTAAGGGGAAATAGGGTCGCCTTGTCTAAGACCACATCAAAACAAGGTCCAACAACCCTGTTGACACCGTAGTATGGCCCCCACAAACCATCTTTATCAAGTGGTGCACTTAGGCACCATCAAAGCCCATGGCTAGGAGGTAGGAGCACGTCACGAAGAAAAGGCCAGCTAAACAAACCGTGCGCCTTTTCAAAATGTAGCTTAAGAATAATAGCATTATTGTTCCTAGACCTCAAATCATGAACAATCTCATGAATGCTAAGAATCCCATCCAAAATGAACCAGCCTTTAATGAATGCAGACTATTGCTGCCCAATCACCTTGTGGCCCACAGGGGAGAGAAGTGACGCAAAACCCTTAGAGGGAAATTTTGCAATATTATTAATAAGAGCGGTAGGTCTAAAAGATGGATAGAATCAGTCCCCCTGACCTTAGGAATGAGCTAGATGACCGCGTAGTTTAACCTCAAAATATCCACCATGCGCAGGCAAAACCCTTGGGTAATCGCATAAACAGAAAATTTTCAAATTTTCTTAAAGAATGTGATCGAAAAGCCATCCAGCCCAGGGGCAGAGTTTTACTTTGATGAGGCCACTACCTCATCAATCGAGAGAGGCAACATAAGTGTAGCATTATCAACATCAGAAACACAGGCCCCCATGGTCCAAAGGTTAGGAGAAATAGAAAAACTTGATGGGGCATTAGCAGAAAGCAAGGACAAGAAAAAAGCACACACGTGATCCATGATGATCGCAGGGTCGGCCACCACCTCTCCCTTAATAACTAGCCGGAGAATGGAACATTGCCGACGCCTACCATTCACAAAAAATAAGTAATAATCACATCACCCTTAAGCAACCAGGATAATGTCCCTCTCTGTTGCGCTTCCTCTTGACGATGGATATCGAGCAAGGCATTTTCAAGCGCGTATCTTTGGGCTTCATACTATTTATGATTAACTTATTGTGCATTTTTTGTGAAGTAGTTATACTGCTTGGTTATAATTGTGTCATTTCTTCTACATTCTGGATTCGTTTAGGTTTGATGCAGTGAATGTAGTGGCAGAAGCTCGTCGTGACTCATTCAGACTTTATAACACGTTGAGGAGTCTCTCTAGAGGGTTTAAGAACAAACATACATGCCGTGATAAAAGAGAGGTGAGACTTGATGAAAGGGATATTTGACTCGATAGTAGAGAGATTTGAGCCAACCGACATGATATTCACTCCGATAAGGAGGTAACTCTTGAAGAAAGGAAAGTGCACCTATATAATATGTGGGACGGTTATCGAGTTTATATGTATGGTAAATCAGTTGGGTGCTCCATGAAGGATGTTGCTGCTGGGACCTCAAACAACGGTGTTGTCATTGAAGAGATGGTTGGGGTGCTCCAAGAAAGGCTAAAAGGGCATTTCCCTCCTTAAGTGGTTTTGATGTAGATGACAACGTAATTTGTGGTTTAACCGTGTGTTTGAGCTACAAGGGCATATTCGAGAAAGGCACAAGGCGATGAGGTTCCCCTCGGAAAGGAAAATAGTGAAGATGGTTGATGGCCCACAAGACACAGAGAGTAGTGTAGCACCTTCATGTAAGTATCCCAAATAGTAATTGTTCCCAACGAAGAGCGGATGAGAGTATTTATGAGTAGTGTTTCTGTCACACACAAGTTGTCATAGTTCTTATGTGAAGTAACTCTTTTGATTATGTAAAAGTTTTTAGTGTCCCGGGAGGCAAATGAACCAAAATAGTGAATATGATGAGTTTGTGGCAGCGAGAGTAATAGTAGCTTGAAAGTAAAGAACTTAAATAAAACTGAAAGTAGATATTTTTCCTACAATGAAAAGATTAGGCGCAGAGAGAATTCGGGTCATGGTATACATCAAGTGTTCCAGTGCGACGGTAATACCAGTTACCTTGTATTGTGAGTTTAGTATTTGATTTGCTTGTTCAGTAGGCGGATCACCCTAGAGTTATGGAACTCCTCCTCGCGGGATCATATTCCATACTATGGTCCTGCTTCGTCATTGCCACAGTGTGGTCGTCTGGTTAAATTTGCTCCCAGTTATGCTGGTCTTAACGCAAATGACTACTTACTACTGCTGGGTTGTAGTGGTATTAGCAACCATGAGTAGCAGAGTTATGGTAAAGCAGATCTAGGTGGGATTATAACTTCAAGCTGCATGGTTGTGCTTCGATGTGATTATGTGATATAACGATGTCCCTTCCTTCAACTAAAACATGGCTAGCTATGGGGCAGTGTTAGGTTTGTTCTTTTTGTAATAATGACCAATGTCCTGAAATGTGCTCGATGTTGTCTTCTTTCTGTTTGAGTACAACATCAATTTGTGAAATTGTATTGTCGAAGTCATATGTTGAAAGGACATGCGGTTCCCCCCATGTGTGGTTTTGGTAATTGATGACATTCTCTGTGGACTAATTGTTGCATTGAATTATATTTGAAGGATTTGTCCATAGGCTTTTCTTGAAGTCCATGTGTTGGTTTCAAGGAGTTTATGTGTTGACCAAGGTGCTATTAAGGAATTATCCAAAGATTGGTCATGTGAGAGTTGAACTTATTGCAAGCATGTCTTGAAGAAGAAGAAGAGTGTGTGATGATTCATGTCTACCTTCAAGACATCATCCAAATGAAGAGAGTTGGAAAGATTCAAGGTTGATCAAGACTAAGTCAAGAGTGAATCAAGTTGATCAACACACAAAGCATACAAGATGTATCAAGGGATCAAGTGATCCCATGGTATGGTAAGCATTGTCCATTACGCTTTGTGTACTAACCCATGGTATTTGTGAGAGTTCTTTGTGGGGTTAGGTTGCAGTGTGCAAGTTCAAGTGGAGCATCACGAAGAGATCATCCTTGAAGCTTGTCTTCCATTGTGGTGTCAATGGACTTGAGAAGATGTGCCAAAGAGCGGCTCACCCATAGTAGAGTATGGGGGAGCAAACATCTAGCCTTCATCGAGCCAACGCAATCAAGAAAGGTGGTCCAACTTGAGGGAGTCAAGATCGTCATCATCTAGCTCAATTGGACTATGTGCAAGGCAAAGGTTTGGCCTTGATAGGTTCTCTATTTTACCGGTCTCATGGTGGTAGTTTGGAGACCAGGTTATAGGATCGATTGCCGTACTATCAAGGAGGGCTCTCAAGTGAGTAGCTTGATCGTATCATTCGTAGAGAGCTCAAACCATTGCATGCTTGCATAATCTTTCTTGGTTCTTGTTTGGTTTTCTCCTAGTGATATTTGGAGCTTATGGTCATCTTCTTGACAAGCTCGAGTTCATCGAAAACGGAGTTCACATGCTTCTTCTATTGCGTTTTCGTTGTTGGAGGTTTTACCGGTCTTATTCGAGGAAGGGTTCTCACCATTTTCTTATGGGCCTTTTCTAATTTGCTTCTTATTGTTATTTATATCAAGATTGTATTAGCCCTTGTTGCTAGCTTTCCAACAAACTTGGTTTCGTCGAATTCGGAGTCCGTTTGCAGAAGTTGTGTCAGTTTTGGTGTCCTTATAAAAGCTGCAGCGGTACTACCGCTCGTGGGAGTGGTACTACCGCTTGGATGGGATGTAATTTTTTAGTACCGCTCTTGGGAGCGGTACTACCGCGGCTACTTCCGTGGCTACTTCCGCTCCGGACTAAAAACTCATCACAAGTCCAGTGGTGGTAGGCACGAATGTATTCTTTTAGTACCACTACCCTTTGAGGTAGTACCGCTACCCCTAGCGGTAGTACCGTGAGGACGAGCGGTAGTATCGCTCTGTGTGGGATGTGAGCATAACGGTTGGATTTTTCCCCACCTATAAAAAGGGGTCGTCTTCCCCAATGAACCTTATCATTTAAGCTCGTGTTCTTCCCCCATTGTTGACCTTATTCGAGCTTGCTATCTCTCAATCCCTCCATGGATTCTTGCTAGTTTTGGGGGGGGGAAGAGAGAGGAGATATAGATCCACATTTCCACCAATCACTTTCTCCTCTATGTGAGGGGAACCCCTTAGATCTAGATCTTGGAGTTCTTGGTGTTCTCCTTCTTTTTCTTCCTCTCATTTCCCTCCATAGCATTAGTTGTTTTGGTGGGATTTGGCGTGTGCCCTTTCCATTGCATTCGGTGCATAGGTTTGGTTCTCCACGGTGATACGTGGAAGTTACAAGTTGAGAAGCTTATTACTCTTGGGTGCTTGGTACCCTTGAGCTTGTTCCTCTTGGGTGCTTGGGCTCCCTAGACAGTTGATGGTGTTCGGAGCTCAATCATTGTGGTGTAAAGCTACGGGCAAGCATCGGGGTCTCCAATTAGGTTGTGGAGACTGCCCCGAGCAATTTGACGGGTTCCGGTGACCGCCCCCAAGGGTTGCCAAAGTGTACGAGTTCGGTGACCGCCCCCAAGGGTTGCCATTTTTACGGGTTCGGTGACCGCCCTCAAGGGTCCCTTGGTAGAATCACGGCATCTGGCATTGTGCGAGGGCGTGAGGAGATTACGGTGGCCCTAGTGGCTTCTTGGGGAGCATTGTGCCTCCACACTGCTCCAAACGGAGATTAGCATCCGCAAGGGTGTGAACTTTGGGATACATCGTCGTCTTCGCGTGCCTCGGTTATCTCTTACCCGAGCCCTTTACTTATGCACTTTACTTTGTGATAGCCATATTGTTTCTTGTCATATATCTTGCTATCACTTAGTTGTTTATCTTGCTTAGCATAAGTTGCTGGTGCACATAGGTGAGCCTAGTTGTTGTAGGTTTTTTGCTTGACAAATTAACCGCTAGGTTTATTCCGCATTTGTTCAAGCCTAAACCCTAATTATTTTAAAGCGCCTATTCACCCCCCCCCCTCTAGGCGACATCCTCGATCTTTCAATTGGTATCAGAGCCTCGTCTCTCTTTGATAGGATTAACCGCCTAGAGAGTAAAGATGTCGACTAGGGGATTAGGATTCTCTGACACTCTTAGTTTCGATGGCACAAATTTTGATGGTTGGGTAATTCGCATGCTTAATCTCTTTAGGGTCATGGACCCAAATTTAGAGCGAATTGTAGATATGGGTTTTTCTCCTCCAAATAATCCCCAAAGATTATATTTAGAGGATGAGAAAAACTCTTATCTCAATGCTCAAGCTTCTAATTTGCTTTTCGATGATTTGAGCAATGTAGTGATTTTTCAACTCATGCAATTCCGGGATGCCCATGAGTTGTGGACAAAGCTTCAAGATAAATATGGTGTGTCCATGATTTGTGGGGATGATTGTTCTCCCTCCACCTCCAGCCGTGTTGCCTTCTCAAGTTCTTCTACTTCACCTACATGTGGTTTGCCACAAGGTAATGATATGGTGAGTAGTGGTGTTCATTGCAATGATGATAGTGGGCTTATTGTTGATGATCCTTCATCACTTCCTTATTGCAATGCTTCATCTTTGGACTTTAACACTTCGAGCACTCCAAATGTTTCACATGCTTGTGTTAATAGTTCTTGCATATCGTGTAGAAATTGCTTGACTAACTCTCATGATGATTGATAACCCACAAGTGTAGGGGATCACAACAGCTTTCAAGGGTAGAGTATTCAACCCAAATTTATTGATTCGACACAAGGGGAGCCAAAGAATATTCTCAAGTATTAGCAACTAAGTTGTACATTCAGCCACACCTGGATAACTTAATATCTGCAGTGAAGTATTTAGTAGCAAAGTAATATGATAGTAGTGGTAACGGTAGTAAAAGAGTAATGAAAGCAAAAGTAATATTTTTGGTGTTTTGTAGTGATTGTAACAATAGCAACGGGAAAGTAAATAAGCGTAAACCAGTATATGGAAAGCTCGTAGGCATTAGATCAGTGATGGATAATTATGCCGGATGCGGTTCATCATGTAACAGTCATAACATAGGGTGACACAGAACTAGCTCCAATTCATCAATGTAATGTAGGCATGTATTCCGAATATAGTCATATGTGCTTATGGAAAAGAACTTGCATGACATCTTTTGTCCTACCCTCCCATGGCAGCGGGGTCCTAATGGACACTAAGGGATATTAAGGCCTCCTTTTAATAGAGTACCGGACCAAAGCATTAACACATAGTGAATACATGAACTCCTCAAACTATGGTCATCACCGGGAGTGGTCCCGATTATTATCACTTCAGGGTTGCCGGATCATAACACATAGTAGGTGACTATAGACTTGCAAGATAGGATCAATAACTCACATATATTCATGAAAACATAATAGGTTCAGATCTGAGATCATGGCACTCGGACCCTAGTGACAAGCATTAAGCATAACAAAGTCATAGCAACATCAATCTCAGAACATAGTGGATACTAGGGATCAAACCCTAACAAAACTAACTCAATTACATGATAAATCTCATCCAACCCATCACCGTCCAGCAAGCCTACGATGGAATTACTCACGCACGGCGGTGAGCATCATGAAATTGGTGATGGAGGATGGTTGATGATGACGACAGCGACGAATCCCCCTCTCCGGAGCCCCGAACGGACACCAGATCAGCCCTCCCGAGAGGTTTTAGGGCTTGGCGGCGGCTCCGTATTGTAAAACGCAATTATTTCTTCTCCTTGATTTTTTTTCTCCCTGAAAGCAAATATATAGAGTTAGAGTTGGCATCGGAGGAGCTCCAGGGGGCCCACGAGGTAGGGGGTGCGCCCTAGGGGGGAGGGCGGGCCCAGGGTGTGGGCCCCCTGGTCTTCATCTTTGGCAAAGATTTTCTATTATTTTGTAAAAGATGTTCCCTGGAGTTTCAGGTCATTCCGAGAATGTTTGTTTCTGCACATAAATAACACCATGGAAATTCTGCTGAAAACATCGTCAGTCCGGGTTAGTTCCATTCAAATCATGCAAGTTAGAGTCCAAAACAAGGGCAAAAGTGTCTGGAAAAGTAGATACGACGGAGACGTATCAATTCCCCCAAGCTTAAACCTTTGCTTGTCCTCAAGCAATTCAGTTGATAAACTGAAAGAGATAAAGAAAAACTTTTACAAACTCTGTTTTCTCTTGTTGTTGTAAATATGTAAAGCCAGTATTCAGGTTTTCAGCAAAGATTATAACTAACCACATTTGCAATAATTCTCAGGTCTCATGTTTACTCATATCAATGGCATAATCAACTAGCGAATCATAATAATAAATCTCGGATGACAACACTTTCTCAAAACAATCATAATATGATATAACAGGATGGTATCTCGCTAGCCCTTTCTGAGACCGCAAAACATAAATGCGGAGCACCTTTAAAGATCAAGGACTGACTAGACATTGTAATTCATGGTAAAAGAGATCCAATCATGGTCACACCCAATATGAATTAATAGTAATGAATGCAAATGACAGATGCGCTCCCCAGCTAGTGCTTTTAATAAGAGGGTGCTGACTCAACATAAAAGTAAATAGATAGGCCCTTCGCAGAGGGAAGCAGGGATTTGTAGAGGTGCCAGAGCTCGGTTTTGAAATAGAGATAAATAATATTTTGAGCGGCATACTTTCATTGTCAACATAACAACCAAGAGATGGTGATATCTTCCATGCTACACACATTATAGGCGGTTCCCAAACAGAATGGTAAAGTTTATACTCCCCCTCCACCAACAAGCATCAATCCATGACTTGCTTGAAACAACGAGTCTCCAACTAGCAACAGTCCTAGGGGGAGTTTTGTTTGCAATTAATTTTGATTTAGTTTGCATAAAGCATGGGACTGGGCATCCCGGTGACCAGCCATGTTCTCGTGAATGAGGAGCGGAGTCCACTCCTCTTGAGAATAACCCACCTAGCATGGAAGATACAGACAGCCCTAGTTGATACATGAGCTATTCGAGCATACAAAATAGAAGGTTTATCTGAAGGTTTAGAGTTTGGCACATACAAATTTACTTGGAAGGGCAGGTAAATACCGCATATAGGAAGGTATGGTGGACTCATATGGCATAACTTTGGGGTTTAAGGGATTGGATGCACAAGCAGTATTCCCGCTTAGTACAAGTGAAGGCTAGCAAAAGACTGGGAAGCGACCAACTAGAGAGCGACAACAGTCACGAACATGCATTAAAATTAATAAACATTGGATGCAAGCATGAGTAGGATATAATCCACCATGAACATAAATATCGTGAAGGCTATGTTGATTTGTTTCAACTACATGCATGAACATGTGCCAAGTCAAGTCACTTAAATCATTCAAAGGAGGATACCACCCCATCATACCACATCACAACCATTTTAATAGCATGTTGGCACGCAAGGTAAACCATTATAACTCATAGCTAATCAAGCATGGCATAAGCAACTATGATCTCTAATTGTCATTGCAAACATGTTTATTCATAATAAGTTGAATCAAGAACGATGAACTCATCATATTTACAAAAACAAGAGAGGTCGAGTTCATACCAGCTTCTCTCATCTCAATCAGTCCATCATATATCATCATAATTGCCTTTCACTTGCACGATCGAACGATACGAATAATAATAAGAGTGTACGTGCATTGGACTAAGCTGGAATCTGCAAGCATTCAATAAACAGGAGAAGACAAGGCAATATGGGCTCTTGGGTAAATCAACAATAATGCATATAAGAGCCACTTCAACAATTTAATTATAGTCTTCTCCTATCGACCCCCAAAGAAAAGGAAAGAAATAAAAACTATTTACATGGGAAAGCTCCCAACAAGGAAAAGAAGAACGGGAGATATTTTTGGGTTTTTCTTTTTAATTATTACTACTACAGCAAGAAAGGTAAACTAGCTAAAAGCGACAACTCATTTTTTTATTTTTCTTAAGGTTTATTAAACACACAAGAAGAAAGCAGGAAAAAGAAAATAAACTAGCATGGATAGTATAGTGAAAGAGTATGAGCACCGACATCTAGCAATGAGTGTGTGTAAACATAGATGTAATGTCGGTGGGAAATACGTACTCCCCCAAGCTTAGGCTTTTGGCCTAAGTTGGTTCATTGCCAGGGATGGCCTGGCAGATATCCATAGTTGTAGTCGGGGTAGTACTGCGATGAAGAGGACTCTGACTGCCACTGGCTGGCAACCACCTCCGGATCCCAAAAGTAATCAGACTGTCGTGGAGGCTCAAATCGCGGTTCCGGCTCCGGGGCTGATATAGGATTCCGGTAAGCTTGAACGGCCGCCCACAAAACGAGATACGGTCCTTCAAAATTAAACAAGGAAGGAGCAGGCAAGGTAATAGTCTCAGGGTGATGTTTATTAAAGTACAATTTATATTTAAGCTCCCCTTCCCGACTCTTAACAATAAAATCATGCGCTAGCATACTCTTATAATCTAAATAAGCACTAGGCAGCAATTTTTCTTCTTTCTCATAAAGCCTAGTGGGTATGTTAAAATGTGCAGCTAGGCGTGAAGCATAAATACCCCCAAAGATGGGGCCCTTTGTACGTTTCAGACTTAACCGTTTAGCAATAATTCCGCCCATACTAACAGTGTTATCGCGGTATAAACCATGGAACAAAATGATAATATCAGGAACACTAAGGTTTCCACAGTTTCCACGACCAATCAAGCAACGACTAGCAAATATGGCAAAGTAGCATAAAACAGGGAAATGTATGCTAGTGATTCGTGCATCGGAAACCTTTCTGGTTTCTCCCATAGTGATGGTGTCAATAAATTCTTCTACATCTTTACGGTGTGGTTCATCTAAGGTACCCTCAGAGGGTATTTTGCAAACCTTGCAAAATTCAGCTAATGGCATCTTCTTAACAACGTCATATAAATGAAACTCTACTGAAGGAGGTGATTCCTTAGGAAAAAATAGAAGTTTTGCACAAAAGTATTAGTGAGTAAGAGATACTGATGGCGTTGGTCACGGAGGAAGTCGGTGAGGCCTGCATTTTCAGCCAATGAATAGAAGTCTTCATAAATCCCGGCTTGTTTCAAGAAGTCATCGGAAGGCCATTCACACGGCCGGACCTCCGCGGTACAAGGCAAATTATATTTGGGCCTCTGTGCTTCTTCATTTTGCTTTTCCTTTGAGCTTCGGCTCGATGAGCCCCTCAAAAGTCTCTTCATTATTTTCTGAAATATTCTGAAATTTTTAGTAACTTCAAACAAAAGTGAACCAAGCTCAACAAAATTGATAGCAACTACTCCTACAAGTGCCTAGAGCCTATATCAAGCATTAGAACTACTTGGAACCATATAAATTTGACATGCAAGCTCAAGAACATGGTCACCTATGCAGCACAAATTTGCAAAGAATAAAGCACTAGAACAAAAACTAATTGGACCAATGGAGGAGTCACATACCAAGGAACAATCTCCCCCAAGCAGTTTTGTGAGAGGTGCTTTGAGCAAGGAGATCGAAAATCACAGCAAAGTGAGCTAGAACTCGTGCTTGAGCTAGATATTCGTGTTTGTGGGAGGAAGATGAACTGTATGGGTGCAGGAATAAGTGGAGGAGGGCCACCGTGGGCCCACGAGGTAGGGGGCGCGCCCTGGGGGGTAGGGCACGCCCTGGACCCTCGTGGCCAGGTGCTTGCCCCTCCTGCTGTGTTCTCAGTACCATAAATCCTCAAATATTCCAGAAAAAATCATATTAAATTGGCATGGCATTTGGAGGACTTTTATTTTCGGGGTATTTTTATATTGCACAGATAAATCAGAAAACAGACAGAAAATACTATTTTTGCTTTATTTCTGCTAAATAATAGAAAATATAAAGAGGGTACAGAAGGTTGTGCTTCTAGTTTCATCCATCTCATGCTCATCAAAAGGAATCTACTAACAAGGTTGATCAGGTCTTGTTAACAAACTCATTCCGACTAACATGGAACCGAAGAAATTTCGAATAACATTATGTTACCTCAATGGGGATATGCACAGCCCCAATAATAAGAATATCATATTTCTTCTTGACAGTAGGAAGAGGAAATTCAAAACCTCCGAAAATAATCGATGGAACTTTTCCAATAGAGTTGATACTATGAACTTGAGGTTGTTTCCTCAGAAAGTGTACCGTGTGCTCATTTCCATTAACATGAAAAGTGACATTGCCTTTGTTGCAATCAATAACAGCCCCTGCAGTATTCAAAAAAGGTCTTCCAAGAATAATAGACATACTATCATCCTCGGGAATATCAAGAATAACAAAGTCCGTTAAAATAGTAACGTTTGCAACCACAACAGGCACATCCTCACAAATACCGACAGGTATAGCAGTTGATTTATCAACCATTGCAAAGATATTTCAGTAGGTGTCAACTTATTCAAGTCAAGTCTACGATATAAAGAGAGAGGCATAACACTAACACCGGCTCCAAGATCACATAAAGCAGTTTTAACATAGTTTCTTTTAATGGAGCATGGGATAGTGGGTACTCCTGGATCTCCAAGTTTCTTTGGTATTCCACCCTTAAAAGTATAATTAGCAAGCATGGTGGAAATTTCAGCTTCCCGTATCTTTCTTTTATTAGTGACAATATATTTCATATATTTAGCATAAGGATTCATTTTGAGCATATCAGTTAATCGCATATGCAAAAAGATAGGTCTAATCATTTCAGCAAAGCGCTCAAAATCCTCATCATCCTTTTTCTTGGATGGTTTGGGAGGAAAAGGCATGGGTTTCTGAACCCAAGGTTCCCTTTCTTTACCATTTCAGCAAAGTCTCTCTTATCATAACGTTGATTCTTTGATTGTGGGTTATCAAGATCAACAGCAGGTTCAATTTCTACATCATTATCATTACTAGGTTGAGCATCATCATGAACATCATCATTAACATTTTCATTGGGTTCATGTTCATTACCAGATTGTGTATCAGCATCAGAAATAGATATATCATTTGGATTATCAGGTGGTTCAGCAATAGGTTCACTAGAAGTTTGCAAAAGTCCTATCATTTTTCTCTTTCTTCTTTTTAGAAGAACTAGGTGCATCAATATTATTTCTCTAAGAATCTTGCTCAATCCTCTTAGGGTGGCTTTCAGGATACAAAGGTTCCTGAGTCATTCTACCAGTTCTAGTAGCCACTCTAACAGCATAATCATTTTTCTTACTATTCATTTCATTGAGCAAATCATTTTGAGCCTTAAGTACTTGTTCTACTTGAGTGGTAACCATAGAAGCATGTTTAGTAACAAGTTTAAGTTCACATCTAACATCAGCCATATAATCACCCAAGTGTTTAATCATATAAGTATTTTGTTTTAATTGTCTACCAAAATAAGCATTGAAGTCTTCTGCTTAAACATAAAGTTATCAAACTCATCCAAGCACTGACTAGCAATTTTAGTAGGAGGGACTTCAGCTTTATCATATCTATAGAGAAAATTTACCTTTACTACCTGTGTCGGGTTATCAAGACCTGGAGGTTCTTCAATAGGTAATGGATTAAGATCATGTGTTTCTTCAACAGGCGGTAAGTTAAGACCATGTATTTCTTCAATAGGAGGTAAATTCTTAACATCTTCAGCTTTAATACCTTTTTCTTTCATAGATTTCTTTGCCTCTTGCATATCTTCGGGACTGAGAAATAGAACACCTCTCTTCTTCGGAGTTGGTTGAGGAATAGGCTCGGTAATTGGCTTAGGAAGCGTCCAATTATTTTCATTTGTCAACATACTATTATTCAATCGAATTTCAGCTTCATCCGGTGTTCTTTCCCTGAAAACAGAACCAGCACAACTATCCAGGCAGTCCTTGGAAGCATTGGTTAGTCCATTATAAAAGATATCAAGTATTTCATTTTTCTTAAGAGGATGATCAGGCAAAGCATTAAGTAACTTGAGAAGCCTCCCCCAAGCTTGTGGGAGACTCTCTTCTCCAATTTGCACAAAGTTGTATATTTCCCTCAAGGCAGCTTGTTTCTTATGAGCAGGGAAATATTTAGTAGAGAAGTAATAAATCATATCCTGGGGACTACGCACACAACCAGGATCAAGAGAATTAAACAATGTCTTAGCGTCACCCTTTAATGAGAACGGAAATATTTTAAGGATATATAAGTAGCGAGTTCTCTCATCATTAGTGAATAGGGCGGCTATATCATCTAATTTAGTGAGATGTGCCACAACAGTTTCAGATTCATAACCATGAAAAGGATCAGATTCAACCAAAGTAATTATATTAGGATCAATAGAGAATTCATAATCCTTATCGGCAACACAAATAGGTGAAGTTGCAAAAGCGGGGTCAGGTTTCATTCTATCTCTAAGAGATTCCTTACTCCATTTAACTAATAACCTTCTAAGCTCATGGTTATCTTTGCAGGCTAAAATAGCAGCAGAAGCTTCTTTATCAAAAACATAACCCTCGGGAATAGCAGGCATATCTTCATCGTCACTTTCATTAACACAATTAGTTTCAATAATTTCTTTCTCTCTAGCCCTAGCAATTTGTTCATCAAGAAATTCACTAAGGGGCACAGTAGTATCAAGCATAGAAGTAGTTTCATCATAAGTATCATGCATAGCAGAAGTGGCATCATCAATAACATGCGACATATCAGAATGAATAGCAGAAGCAGGTTTAGGTGTCGTAAGCTTACTCATAACAGAAGGTGAATCAAGTGCAGAGCTAGATGGCAGTTCCTTACATCCCCTCGTAGTTGAGGGATAAATTGTTGTCTTAGCGTCTTTCAAGTTCTCCATAATGACCAGCAGATATAAATCCCCAGTGACTCAAAGAATAGAGCTATGCTCCCCGGCAACGGCGCCAGAAATTAGTCTTGATAACCCACAAGTGTAGGGGATCGCAAAAGCTTTCGAGGGTAGAGTATTCAACCCAAATTTATTGATTCGACACAAGGGGAGCCAAAGAATATTCTCAAGTATTAGCAACTGAGTTGTCAATTCAGCCACACCTAGATAACTTAATATCTGCAGCAAAGTATTTAGTAGCAAAGTAATATGATAGTAGTGGTAACAGTAGCAAAAGAGTAATGAAAGCAAAAGTAATATTTTTTGGTGTTTTGTAGTGATTGTAACAGTAGCAACGGGAAAGTAAATAAGCGTAAACCAGTATATGGAAAGCTCGTAGGCATTGGATCAGTGATGGATAATTATGCCGGATGCGGTTCATCATGTAACAGCCATAACATAGGGTGACACAGAACTAGCTCCAATTCATCAATGTAATGTAGGCATGTATTCCGAATATAGTCATACATGCTTATGGAAAAGAACTTGCATGACATCTTTTGTCCTACCCTCCCGTGGCAGCGGGGTCCTAATGGAAACTAAGGGATATTAAGGCCTCCTTTTAATAGAGAACCGGAACAAAGCATTAGCACATAGTGAATACATGAACTCCTCAAACTATGGTCATCACCGGGAGTGGTCCCGATTATTGTCACTTCGGGGTTGCCGGATCATAACACATAGTAGGTGACTATAGACTTGCAAGATAGGATCAAGAACTCACATATATTCATGAAAACATAATAGGTTCAGATCTGAGATCATGGCACTCGGGCCCTAGTGACAAGCATTAAGCATAGCAAAGTCATAGCAACATCAATCTCAGAACATAGTGGATCCTAGGGATCAAACCCTAACAAAACTAACTCGATTACATGATAAATCTCATCCAACCCATCACCGTCCAGCAAGCCTGCGATGGAATTACTCATGCACGGCGGTGAGCATCATGAAATTGGTGATGGAGGATGTTTGATGATGACGACGGCGACAAATCCCCCTCTCCGGAGCCCTGAACGGACTCCAGATCAGCCCTCCCGAGAGGTTTTAGGGCTTGGCAGCGGCTCCGTATCGTAAAACGTGATTATTTCTTCTCCTTGAACTTTTTCTCCCCGAAAGCAAATATATAGAGTTAGAGTTGGCATCGGTGGAGCTCTAGGGGGTCCACGAGGTAGGAGGCGCGCCCTAGGGGGGAGGGCACGCCCCCCACCCTTGTGGACAGGGTGTGGGCCCCCTGGTCTTCATCTTTGGCAAGGATTTTCTATTATTTTGGAAAAGACGTTCCGTGGAGTTTCAGGTCATTCCGAGAATGTTTGTTTCTGCACATAAATAATACCATGGCAATTCTGATGAAAACAACGTCAGTCCGGGTTAGTTCCATTCAAATCATGCAAGTTAGAGTCCAAAACAAGGGCAAAAGTGTTTGGAAAAGTAGATACGACGGAGACGTATCAATGATATGCTTGCTATGTCTTGTTGCCATGATAAAAATGCATATATTTCCTCGAATTGTTGTTCTAACAATGTAGAGGAAACCCAACACCTGATGGAACAAGATGTGGTCTTGAATGGTGCTTCAAGGGATCCTACATCATCATCTATTGTGTTTTGCCTTATGGCTAAGGCTTCAAAGGTATCTCCCACTTTGAATCCCAATATATCTTGTGATGATATTGATGATGATAATAATGATCATGATGTTGATGATGATGAAGAGAATGATAATGTTGCCTCCTTAAAAATTAATGGGGAAATGGTCTTTAAAGGTCTTCATAAAAATAAAATTGCTCGTACCAACTTCATGGAAATCATGTCCATTGCCATTGAGGGCAAGAATTATATTTAGGAGTTGGAATCTCATCTTGAGGAGCATGAGGTCACCATTGATAAAATGGAAGGTCATGAGCGTGATTACGCTAATGAGATTGGGGACCTCTCTCAAGATCTTGAACTTGAACAAACCACCAAGGAATCTCTTGAGGAGACTTTTGCTCTAGAACTATCTAGAGTGAAGGTCTCATGATAGAGCTCTTGAGGTGGCCAATGATTTTGAAACTAAAAATGATAAGCTTGAAGTTGCGCATGCTAAACTCCTTGAGGACTTTGGGCACCTCGAAAATGGCTCAAGGGTCATTAAGAGTGAGCTCATCAAACTCACCGAGTCTCATGCACAACTTAAAGCTTCATATTTAAAAGAGCTTGCCAAGTTTCCTTCTCCTCTTGCTATTATTGATGATGCTTGTGCTACTAACTCTATTACTTGTGAAGCATCCATTTTGAAGGAGAATGTTGAGCTACAGGATCGACTTGAGTTGTTGTCTAGCAATTATGGGAAATTGGAAGAAAGTCATGAAAAGCTCTCAAGCTCTCATGATGATCTTCTAGTATCCCACAATGTGCTAAAGATATCTCATGAGGCCATGATTGCTAAGGTAACATCTAGTGAGCCTCATGTGGATACTAGCACTACTTCTAGTCAAAATGCTATATTTCCATGTGCTAGTCCTTGTAATTCATCTACTCACAATGTTGGTACATCTTGTGATGAATTTCTTTCCTTGCCTTGTGGCTCTAACGATGAAGCTTATACTTCCTCTAATACTTGTGTTGATACTAACCATGTAGAGGAAATCAAAGAGCTTAAGGCCCAAGTCACTTCTTTGAAGAGAGACTTGGAAAAGAGTCATTAAGGGAAATCCACGCTCAACAATATCTTGAGTGTGCAAAAATCCCCCAATGACAAAGGTGGACTTGGATTCAACTCCAATAAGAAGAAGAAGTCCAAGATGAGCAAGAAGAAGGGCCAAGAACAAGTCATGGATTCGGCCAAGATTGTTTGCTTCAAGTGCAAAATTGAAGGGCATCATGTTAGATCTTGCCCATTGAAGAATAAGGCCGTTAGTGACAAGCAACAAGGGAAGCGGCCACAAGTTCAATCTCATGCTCAACCACAAGTTGAAGAAAGGCCTCTTCCCAAGAAAACTCAAGCTAATGCTTCTCAAGTTGAGAAGAAATTGAAGAGTAGACGTTGCTACCTATGTCGTGAGAAAGGTCACCTTGCTTCCTCATGCACTAGTGGTAACTTATCCAACCCAATTATTATTAATGATATCTATTCTCTTGGGAAGGATAAGGTTGACAATGTGTTTGCCAAGTTTCTTAGTACTCAAAGTGGTTTCAAGCAAAGAACCATTTGGGTTGGCAAGCCTATTATGACTAACCTCTTAGGACCCAACTTGGTTGGGGACCAAAAAGCTCAAACTTGATCAATAGGTGTTGTTGGAGGGCATTGGAGACTTGGCTACATTATGAAGAATTAAGGGGACTTCATCATTCTTATTGTCTCAAGCCAGGTCAATTGGGTTATCAAGTTTCTATACTATATCCAATGTGCCTCCTTCCAGTAACTTGTACTTAAATTGTTTACATTGAAAGTTACTTGCCCCTTTGCATGTTTTGGTTTTGTTCCTTGCATGTGTTTGTATATGTTGTGTCTCCAAATTGCTTATCTTGAGTAATCAAGTATGTGTATGTTGGTTTGCACTTCATGTACATGTGTGTCATTCGTTGAGCCTTTGTGCATCTTGTTTGTATCTTAGTTGGCTCTTGTGAGAGATTAATGGAATATCCCATTGTGGGGGAGTGATGTGCTTTGTGCACCTCACATTCCTATAAATGTGTGTACATGAGTAATACCATCTAGTATTGATATTATAAGATTATCTAGTCGCTATGTGGTATGTATTCTCATGAGAAATTCAAATTCAAAATAGTCCATTAATTATCTCTTGTTGGATTCCCTTATTGCCTCTTGTTAAGTTTTTATTGGTACCACATTATGGGGGAGTAATATGCTATGTGCATATTACAAGCCTAGAAAATGTGTTCATTTGAGACATTGTCACCTAGACTTGATATTGTAAATTATCTTGTTCCTAGGTGGCATGTTAGCTCTACAAGTTGCAATTTGCTTGTGTTTGGTGTGAAGATGATGTTGGATATCCTTGCTATCTACCAACGGGAATTATTTCCAAATACTTCTTGTCTTTTGACAATTGGTACTCACTTATGTGTGGTAGAAATTATTGATCATCTTTACATTGTCCTTTGCTTTTTTTGCCTTATCTCTTGCCTAGGATTGTGTCAACTCCCATTGTATTCCATACCACTTGTGGATCTTGTTATTTCCTTGAGCTTGTCTAGTGTGTGTAGATATAGTGAAAGTGGTGATCCCATCTTGTGCTTTTTGTATTTGCAAATTCTCTATAACACAATGCTTGGGGGAGCTATCCTATTTTTCTTAGAACGCTCACCTTGTGATCCTTATCAAGTGTGTGTTGGTGGAATGCAAACCATTTCTTTCTGGTACTTTGTGCCATCATGAAACTTTGTAGAGCACTTGATTTGTTTGGAACCATTCTCTCTTTTGGGAGTTTGACATCTTTCTTTTTGCATGTATCAATGGATATCTCATTCCTTGATGTATCTTTCAGTTGATATCCTCCAAGTGTTGATTTATTCATTTGGCATCTTTTCTTCACTTGGTATTTCTTTGTCAATTGGTATCGGTTCTTGAAAGTATTGAGCATGCATATTAACTTCATGTAGTATCTTTGGCATGCTTTCTTTCTTTGACCCAATATATAGGGGAAACTCCACCAAGTCTCAAATTGGATGAGATGTGCATGAAATTCATTTTCATATCTATATGCACATATTTATGTGGAGTTTGTCCTATGTATTGTTGGTTCTCTAACTCTTTGGTCCCAATGAGGTTGGGTACCATTTTGTTTGTGTTGTTGTTCTAGGAACAATTGAAGATACATTGGATGCTCGGCTCACTCACAAGGAAGGTGGTGTCACCATGTGCTTATGGGAGTCAAGCTAGGATGTTCAATGAACTACTATCTAATACCTTCAATTGGTATCTTCTGCATCCTTCTAATGCTATCTCGGTAACAATTATCTATTCATGCTTTCCTCTCTTGCATTCAACCTTGTGTAGGTTGCATCTTGGCATTATATCCATTTCATATCTTGTGATACTTTTTCCTTTCTCAAAGCATCCCAACGATGATATCTTGTTGCTAGTTGTGATGTCTTTGATGGATGTGTGGTTGGACTTCATTTATATACAATAAGACCATATCTAGCCAAGTGCTATGCTTTCAAGCAAATATCTTATTGGTATATTTATGACTTCCTTGTGGATATCTAGTTCTTTCCTTTTTGTAACTATTTAGTGTGTACATCCTTCTTTGTGGATTGATATCATCATGATCGTCATCTACCTAGAATCTTATACACTTGAGAGAAGTTGCATATCTAGTTGATATCCCTTTCTTTCATGTCCACCGTTTCTTTCTCATGTTATTTCTTTGGTGGCTCCGTGAAAGTGTGTGCCATGAGTGTGATGGGTTTCGTAGTAATTTCAAAAAAATTCCTACGCTCACGAAAGATCATGGTGATGCATAGCAATGAGAGGGGAGAGTATGATCTACGTACCTTGTAGATCGACAACGGAAGCGTTTGGTTGATGTAGTCGTACGTCTCCACGGCCCGACCGATCAAGCACCGAAACTACGGCACCTCCGAGTTCTAGCACACGTTCAGCTCGATGACGATCCCCGGACTCCGATCCAGCAAAGTGTCGGGGAAGAGTTCCGTCAGCACGACGGCGTGGTGACGATCTTGATGTACTACCGTCGCAGGGCTTCGCCTAAGCACCGCTACAATATTATCGAGGACTATGGTGGAAGGGGGCACCGCACACGGCTAAGAGTAAGATCACGTGGATCAACTTGTGTCTCTCTGGGGTGCCCCTGCCTCCATATATATATGTTCAAGAGGGGGAGGCCGGCCGGCCATCATAGGGCGCGCCAGGAGGAGTCCTACTCCCTCCGGGAGTAGGACTTCTCCCCCAATCCTAGTTGGAATAGGATTCGCGAGGTGGGAAAAGAGAGAGAGAGAAGGAGGGGGCGCCGGCCCCCTCTCTCCTTGTCCTATTCGGACTAGGGGGAGGGGCGCGCGGCCCAGCCCTGGCTGCCTCTCCTCTTCTTCCACTAAGGCCCATTAAGGCCCATATAGCTACCGGGGGGTTCCGGTAACCTCCCGGTACTCCGGTAAAATCCCGATTTCACCCGGAACACTTCCGATATCCAAACATAGGCTTCCAATATATCAATCTTTATGTCTCGACCATTTCGAGACTCCTCGTCATGTCCGTGATCACATCCAGGACTCCGAACAACCTTCGGTACATCAAAATGCATAAACTCATAAAATAACTGTCATCGTAACCTTAAGCGTGCGGACCCTACGGGTTCGAGAACAATGTAGACATGACCGAGACACGTCTCCGGTCAATAACCAATAGCGGGACCTGGATGCCCATATTGGCTCCTACATATTCTACGAAGATCTTTATCGGTCAGACCGCATAACAACATACGTTGTTCCCTTTGTCATCGGTATGTTACTTGCCCGAGATTCGATCGTCGGTATCCAATACCTAGTTCAATCTCGTTACCGGCAAGTCTCTTTACTCGTTCTGTAATACATCATCCTGCAACTAACTTATTAGTTTCAATGCTTGCAAGGCTTAAGTGATGTGCATTACCGAGAGGGCCCAGAGATACCTCTCCGACAATCGGAGTGACAAATCCTAATCTCGAAATACGCCAACCCAACATGTACCTTTGGAGACACCTGTAGAGCTCCTTTATAATCACCCAGTTACGTTGTCATGTTTGGTAGCACACAAAGTGTTCCTCTGGCAAACGGGAGTTGCATAATCTCATAGTCATAGGAACATGTATAAGTCATGAAAAAAGCAATAGCAACATACTAAACGATCGGGTGCTAAGCTAATGGAATGGGTCATGTCAATCAGATCATTCAACTAATGATGTGATCCCGTTAATCAAATAACAACTCTTTGTCCATGGTTAGGAAACATAACCATCTTTGATTAACGAGCTAGTCAAGTAGAGGCATACTAGTGACACTCTGTTTGTCTATGTATTCACACATGTATTATGTTTCCGGATAATACAATTCTAGCATGAATAATAAACTTTTATCATGATATAAGGAAATAAATAATAACTTTATTATTGCCTCTAGGGCATATTTCCTTCAGTCTCCCACTTGCACTAGAGTCAATAATCTAGATTGCACAGTAATGATTCTAACACCCATGGAGCCTTGGTGTTGATCATGTTTTGCTCGTGGAAGAGGCTTAGTCAACGGGTCTGCAACATTCAGATCCGTATGTATCTTGCAAATCTCTATGTCTCCCACCTGGACTAGATCCCGGATGGAATTGAAGCATCTCTTGATGTGCTTGGTTCTCTTGTGAAATCTGGATTCCTTCGCCAAGGCAATTGCACCAGTATTGTCACAAAAGATTTTCATTAGACCCGATGCACTAGGTACGACACCTAGATCGGATATGAACTCCTTCATCCAGACTACTTCATTTGCTGCTTCCGAAGCAGCTATGTATTCCGCCTCACACGTAGATCCCGCCACGACGCTTTGTTTAGAACTGCACCAACTGACAGCTCCACCTTTTAATGTAAACACGTATCCGGTTTGCGATTTAGAATCGTCCGGATCAGTGTCAAAGCTTGCATCAACGTAACCATTTACGATGAGCTCTTTGTCACCTCCATATACGAGAAACATATCCTTAGTCCTTTTCAGGTATTTCAGGATGTTCTTGACCGCTATCCAGTGATCCACTCCTGGATTACTTTGGTACCTCCCTGCTAGACTTATAGCAAGGCACACATCAGGTCTGGTACACAGCATTGCATACATGATAGAGCCTATGGCTGAAGCATAGGGAACATCTTTCATCTTCTCTCTATCTTCTGCAGTGGTCGGGTATTGAGTCTGACTCAACTTCACACCTTGTAACACAGGCAAGAACCCTTTCTTTGCTTGATCCATTTTGAACTTCTTCAAAATCTTGTCAAGGTATGTGCTTTGTGAAAGTCGAATTAAACGTCTCGATCTATCTCTATAGATCTTTATGCCTAATATGTAAGCAGCTTCACCGAGGTCTTTCATTGACAAACTCTTATTCAAGTATCCCTTTATGCTATCCAGAAATTCTATATCATTTCCAATCAGTAATATGTCATCCACATATAATACCAGAAATGCTACAGAGCTCCCACTCACTTTCTTGTAAATACTGGCTTCTCCAAAAGTCTGTATAAAACCAAATGCTTTGATCACACTATCAAAGCATTTATTCCAACTCCGAGAGGCTTGCACCAGTCCATAAATGGATCGCTGGAGCTTGCACACTTTGTTAGTTCCCTTTGGATCGACAAAACCTTCTGGTTGCATCATATACAACTCTTCTTCCAGAAATCCATTCAGGAATGCAGTTTTGACATCCATCTGCCAAATTTCATAATCATAAAATGCGGCAATTGCTAACATGATTCGGACAGACTTAAGCATCGCTACAGGTGAGAAGGTCTCATCGTAGTCAATCCCTTGAACTTGCCGAAACCCTTTTGCGACAAGTCGAGCTTTGTAGACAGTAATATTACCGTCGGCATCAGTCTTCTTCTTGAAGATCCATTTATTCTCAATTGCTTGCCGATCATTGGGCAAGTCAACCAAAGTCCACACTTTGTTCTCATACATGGATCCCATCTCAGATTTCATGGCTTCAAGCCATTTTGCGGAATCTGGGCTCACCATCGCTTCTTCATAGTTCGTAGGTTCATCATGATCTAGTAGCATGACTTCCAGAACAGGATTACCGTACCACTCTGGTGCGGATCTTACTCTGGTTGATCTACGAGGTTCAGTAGTATCTCGTTCTGAAGTTTCATGATCATTATCATTAACTTCCTCACTAATTGGTGTAGGTGTCACAGAAACAGTTTTCTGTGATTCACTACTTTCCAATAAGGGACCAGGTACAGTTACCTCATCAAGTTCTACTTTCCTCCCACTCACTTCTTTTGAGAGAAACTCCTTCTCTAGAAAGTTTCCGAACTTAGCAACAAAAGTCTTGCCTTCGGATCTGTGATAGAAGGTGTATCCAATAGTCTCCTTTGGATATCCTATGAAGACATATTTCTCCGACTTGGGTTCGAGCTTATCAGGTTGAAGCTTTTTCACATAAGCATCGCAGCCCCAAACTTTCGGAAACAACAACTTTGGTTTCTTGCCAAACCATAGTTCATAAGACGTCGTCTCAACGGATTTTGATGGTGCCCTATTTAACGTGAATGCGGCCGTCTCCAAAGCATAACCCCAAAACGATAGCGGTAAATCAGTAAGAGACATCATAGATCGCACCATATCTAGTAAAGTACGATTACGACGTTCGGGCACACCATTACGCTGTGGTGTTCCGGGTGGCGTGAGTTGCGAAACTATTCCGCATTGTTTCAAATGTACACCAAACTCGTAACTCAAATATTCTCCTCCACGATCAGATCGTAGAAACTTTATTTTCTTGTTACGATGATTTTCAACTTCACTCTGAAATTCTTTGAACTTTTCAAATGTCTCAGACTTATGTTTCATTAAGTAGATATACCCATATCTGCTTAAATCATCTGTGAAGGTGAGAAAATAACGATATCCGCCACGAGCCTCAATATTCATCGGACCACATACATCTGTATGTATGATTTCCAACAAATCTGTTGCTCTCTCCATAGTACCGGAGAACGGCGTTTTAGTCATCTTGCCCATAAGGCACGGTTCGCAAGTACCAAGTGATTCATAATCAAGTGGTTCCAAAAGTCCATCGGTATGGAGTTTCTTCATGCGCTTTACACCGATATGACCTAAACGGCAGTGCCACAAATAAGTTGCACTATCATTATCAATTCTGCATCTTTTGGCTTCAACATTATGAATATGTGTGTTACTACTATCGAGATTCAATAAGAATAGACCACTCTTCAAAGGTGCATGACCATAAAAGATATTACTCATATAAATAGAACAACCATTATTCTCTGATTTAAATGAATAACCATCTCGCATCAAACAAGATCCAGAAATAATGTTCATGCTTAACGCTGGCACCAAATAACAATTATTTAGGTCTAATATTAATCCCGAAGGTAGATGTAGAGGTAGCGTGCCGACTGCGATCACATCGACTTTGGAACCGTTTCCCACGCGCATCGTCACCTCGTCCTTAACCAATCTTCGCTTAATCTGTAGTCCCTGTTTCGAGTTGCAAATATTAGCAACAGAACCAGTATCAAATACCCAGGTGCTACTGCGAGCATTAGTAAGGTACACATCAATAACATGTATATCACATATACCTTTGTTCACCTTGTCATCCTTCTTATCCGCCAAATACTTGGGGCAGTTCCGCTTCCAGTGACCAGTCTGCTTGCAGTAGAAGCACTCAGTTTCAGGCTTAGGTCCAGACTTGGGTTTCTTCTCTTGAGCAGCAACTTGCTTGTTGTTCTTCTTGAAGTTCCCCTTTCTTCTTCCCTTTGCCCTTTTTCTTGAAACTAGTGGTCTTGTTGACCATCAACACTTGATGCTCCTTTTTGATTTCTACCTCCGCAGCTTTCAGCATTGCGAAGAGCTCGGGAATAGTCTTATTCATCCCTTGCATATTATAGTTCATCACGAAGCTCTTGTAGCTTGGTGGCAGTGATTGGAGAATTCTGTCAATGACGCAATCATCTGGAAGATTAACTCCCATTTGAATCAAGTGATTATTATACCCAGACATTTTGAGTATATGCTCACTGACAGAACTGTTCTCCTCCATCTTGCAGCTATAGAACTTATTTGAGACTTCATATCTCTCAATCCGGGCATTTGCTTGAAATATTAACTTCAACTCCTGGAACATCTCATATGCTCCATGATGTTCAAAACGTCGTTGAAGTCCCGGTTCTAAGCCGTAAAGCATGGCACACTGAACTATCGAGTAGTCATCAGCTTTGCTCTGCCAGACGTTCACAACATCTGGTGTTGCTCCAGCAGCAGGCCTGGCACCCAGCGGTGCTTCCAGGACGTAATTCTTCTGTGCAGCAATGAGGATAATCCTCAAGTTACGGACCCAGTCCGTGTAATTGCTACCATCATCTTTCAACTTTGCTTTCTCAAGGAATGCATTAAAATTCAACGGAACAACAGCACGGGCCATTTATCTACAATCATACATAAACAAGCAAGATACTATCAGGTACTAAGTTCATGATAAATTTAGGTTCAGTTAATCATATTACTTAAAGAACTCCCACTTAGATAGACATCCCTCTAATCCTCTAAGTGATTACGTGATCCAAATCAACTAAACCATGTCCGATCATCATGTGAGATGGAATAGTTTCATTGGTGAACATCACTATGTTGATCATATCTACTATATGATTCACGCTCGACCTTTCGGTCTTCGTGTTCCGAGGCCATATCTGTATATGCTTGGCTCGTCAAGTATAACCTGAGTATTCCGCGTGTGCAACTGTTTTGCACCCGTTGTATTTGAACGTAGAGCCTATCACACCCGATCATCACGTGGTGTCTCAGCACGAAGAACTTTCGCAACGGTGCATACTCAGGGAGAACACTTCTTGATAATTTAGTGAGAGATCACCTTATAATGCTACCGTCAATCAAAGCAAGATAAGATGCATAAAAGATAAACATCACATGCAATCAATATAAGTGATATGATATGGCCATCATCTTGTGCTTGTGATCTCCATCTCCGAAGCACCGTCGTGATCACCATCGTCACCGGCGCGACACCTTGATCTCCATCGTAGCATCGTTGTCGTCTCGCCAATCTTATGCTTCCACGACTATCGCTACCGCTTAGTGATAAAGTAAAGCATTACAGCGCGATTGCATTGCATACAATAAAGCGACAACCATATGGCTCCTGCCAGTTGTCCGATAACTCGGTTACAAAACATGATCATCTCATACAATAAAATTTAGCATCATGTCTTGACCATATCACATCACAACATGCCCTGCAAAAACAAGTTAGACGTCCTCTACTTTGTTGTTGCATGTTTTACGTGGCTGCTACGGGCTTAAGCAAGAACCAATCTTACCTACGCATCAAAACCACAACGATAGTTTGTCAAGTTGGTGATGTTTTAACCTTCGCAAGGACCGGGCGTAGCCACACTCGGTTCAACTAAAGTTGGAGAAACTGTCACCCGCAAGCCACCTATGTGCAAAGCACGTCGGAAGAACCGGTTTCGCGTAAGCGTACGCGTAATGTCGGTCTGGGCCGCTTCGTCCAACAATACCGCCGAACCAAAGTATGACATGCTGGTAAGCAGTATGACTTATATCGCCCACAACTCACTTGTGTTCTACTCGTGCATATAACATCAACATATAAAACCTAGGCTCGGATGCCACTGATGGGTTTCGTAGTAATTTCAAAAAAATTCCTACGCTCACGCAAGATCATGGTGATGCATAGCAACGAGAGGGGAGAGTATGATCTACGTACCTTGTAGATCGACAACGGAAGCGTTTGGTTGATGTAGTCGTACGTATCCACGGCCCGACCGATCAAGCACCGAAACTACGGCACCTCCGAGTTCTAGCACACGTTCAGCTCGATGACGGTCCCCGGACTCCGATCCAGCAAAGTGTCGGGGAAGAGTTCCGTCAACACGACGGCGTGGTGACGATCTTGATGTACTACCGTCGCAGGGCTTCGCCTAAGCACCGCTACAATATTATCGAGGACTATGGTGGAAGGGGGCACCGCACACGGCTAAGAGTAAGATCATGTGGATCAACTTGTGTCTCTCTGGCGTGCCCCTGCCTCCATATATATATGTTCAAGAGGGGGAGGCCGGCCGGCCATCATAGGGCGCGCCAGGAGGAGTCCTACTCCCTCCGGGAGTAGGACTTCTCCCCCAATCCTAGTTGGAATAGGATTCGCGAGGTGGGAAAAGAGAGAGAGAGAGAAGGAGGGGGGCGCCGGCCCCCTCTCTCCTTGTCCTATTCGGACTAGGGGGAGGGGCGCGCGGCCCAGCCCTGGCTGCCTCTCCTCTTCTTCCACTAAGGCCCATTAAGGCCCATATAGCTCCCGGGGGGTTCCAGTAACCTCCCGGTACTCCGGTAAAATCCCGATTTCACCTGGAACACTTCTGATATCCAAACATAGGCTTCCAATATTTCAATCATTATGTCTCGACCATTTCGAGACTCCTCGTCATGTCCGTGATCACATCCGGGACTCCGAACAACCTTCGGTACATCAAAATGCATAAACTCATAATATAACTGTCATCGTAACCTTAAGCATGCGGACCCTACGGGTTCGAGAACAATGTAGACATGACCAAGACACGTCTCCGGTCAATAACCAATAGCGGGACCTGGATGCCCATATTGGCTCCTACATATTCTACGAAGATCTTTATCGGTCAGACCGCATAACAACATACGTTGTTCCCTTTGTCATCGGTATGTTACTTGCCCGAGATTCGATCGTCGGTATCCAATACCTAGTTCAATCTCATTACCGGCAAGTCTCTTTACTCGTTCTGTAATACATCATCCCGCAACTAACTTATTAGTTGCAATGCTTGCAAGGCTTTAGTGATGTGCATTACCGAGAGGGCCCAGAGATACCTCTCCGACAATCGAAGTGACAAATCCTAATCTCGAAATACGCCAACCCAACATGTACCTTTGGAGACACCTGTAGAGCTCCTTTATAATCACCCAGTTACGTTGTGACGTTTGGTAGCACACAAAGTGTTCCTCTGGCAAACGGGAGTTGCATAATCTCATAGTCATAGGAACATGTATAAGTCATGAAAAAAGCAATAGCAACATGCTAAACGATCGGGTGCTAAGCTAATGGAATGGGTCATGTCAATCAGATCATTCAACTAATGATGTGATCTCGTTAATCAAATAACAACTCTTTGTCCATGGTTAGGAAGCATAACCATCTTTGATTAACGAGCTAGTCAAGTAGAGGCATACTAGTGACACTATGTTTGTCTATGTATTCACACATGTATTATGTTTCCGGATAATACAATTCTAGCATGAATAATAAACTTTTATCATGATATAAGGAAATAAATAATAACTTTATTATTGCCTCTAGGGCATATTTCCTTCAGAGTGCGGGTCATATCTCATTGCATCTTGATGCACTCTTGTGTGGTGAAGATCTTTTTGCTCATGCTTGTCTTGACGAGGCTTTTTGCCATCTTAATTGGTATCCCTCGTCTTGATGAGGCTTTCACTTTCTATCTTCACCATTGGTTGTCACAAGCTTGGTTGTTATTTCGCTTTTTTGTAAGCTTGTGTATCCATTTTCTTGTTGTGTGTGTGTGGGAAGGTCATGTCTTGCACCTTGTATCTCATTTATCCAAGACTATGTTGATGCTTAATGCTCATCCATATATGAGTCTTATCAAGTGCTTTGCCATGTCTCACACACATCTTTTTGGTTGAGCCCACTCGTAAGTTGCCTCTTTTATATGTTGCTCAACCATGTGCTTGTTGCAAGAGCTATGCCTTGTCTCTTTTTTAGCCCACTTGCACTTGTTGTGAGTTTCTACTGATTTTGGGGGAGTGATGGTCCTGTTTTATGCACTTGGTATCCTAACGCAAATATTCTAAGGAGTGCACAAATCATGGGGAGCTTCTCTAGTTTCCCTAGAACACTCCTTTGCTCTATCATAATATCTTTTATTCATGTGGCACGTAGGATCATTGGTCTAGTTGGTTCAATTGGTATCTATTGATATCTTGCTTCAATTGGTATCTTTCCATTGCTTGATTGCTTGTTTCTCTCTTTGTTATGTCTTTGTGGCATATCATTCTTTTGCAATCTTTGGGCCTCAATATAGTTTGTCTTCCTCCAAGTATTTACCTTTGGTTTTGTGTATTGCTTTCCACTCTCTTGTTGAGAAATACACAATTTATGGAGGACCACAATTTATATTGGCCTTCTAAGCTATTGGCCCATTTTGGCAATCGATGCCAATGGGGGAGAAGTTTTTAGAGAGTTTTGTGGAGAAGTTTTCAGAGTTTCTCCTTGCTTTGATTTTGTTCCTAAGCATTTGCATCTCATTCTCACGCATCATTGGTTGTTGCATTGCATGGTGATGCATAATTCCTTATATAAACTCTCTTGAAAGTGATTGTCATCAATTACCAAAATGGGGAAGATTGAAAGGACATGTGGTGCCCCCATGTGTGGTTTTGGTAATTGATGACATTCTCTATGGACTAATGGTTGTATTGAGTTATATTTGAAGGATTTGTCCGTAGGCTTTTCTTGAAGTCCATGTGTTGGTTTCAAGGAGTTTATGTGTTGACCAAGGTGCTATTAAGGAATTATCCAAAGATTGGTCATGTGAGAGTTGAACTTATTGCAAGCATGTCTTGAAGAAGAAGAAGAGTGTGTGATGATTCATGTCTACCTTCAAGACATCATCCAAATGAAGAGAGTTGGAAAGATTCAAGGTTGATCAAGACTAAGTCAAGAGTGAATCAAGTTGATCAACACACAAAGCGTACAAGATGTATCGAGGGATCAAGTGATCCCATGGTATGGTAAGCATTGTCCATTACGCTTTGTGTACTAACCCATGGTATGTGAGAGTTCTTTGTGGGGTTAGGTTGCAGTGTGCAAGTTCAAGTGGAGCATCACGAAGAGATCATCCTTGAAGCTTGCCGTCCATTGTGGTGTCAATGGACTTGAGAAGATGTGCCAAAGAGCGGCTCACCCATAGTAGAGTATGGGGGAGCAAACATCTAGTCTTCATCGAGCCAACGCAATCAAGAAAGGTGGTCCAACTTGAGGGAGTCAAGATCGTCATCATCTAGCTCAAGTGGACTATGTGCAAGGCAAAGGTTTGGCCTTGATAGGTTCTCTATTTTACCGGTCTCATGGTGCTAGTTTGGAGACCAGGTTATAGGATCGATTGCCGTACTATCAAGGAGGGCTCTCAAGTGAGTAGCTTGATCGTATCATTCGTAGAGAGCTCAAACCATTGCATGCTTGCATCATCTTTCTTGGTTCTTGTTTGGTTTTCTCCTAGTGAGATTTGGAGCTTATGGTCATCTTCTTGACAAGCTCGAGTTCATCAAAAACGGAGTTCACATGCTTCTTCTATTGCGTTTTCAGTGTTGGAGGTTTTACCGGTCTTATTCGAGGAAGGGTTCTCACCATTTTCTTATGGGCCTTTTCTAATTTGCTTCTTATTGTTATTTATATCAAGATTGTGTTAGCCCTTGTCGCTAGCTTTCCAACTAACTTGGTTTCGTTGAATTCGGAGTCCGTTTGCAGAAGTTGTGTCAGTTTTGATGTCCTTATAAAAGCTGCAGCGGTACTACCGCTTGGAGGGGATGTAATCTTTTACTACCGCTCTTGGGAGCGGTACTACCGCGGCTACTTCCGTGGCTACTTCCGCTCCGGACCAAAAACTCGTCACAAGTCCAGCGGTGGTAGGCACGGATGTATTTTTTTAGTACCGCTACCCTTTGAGGTAGTACCGCTACCCCTAGCGGTAGTACCGTGAGGACGAGCGGTAGTACCACTCTGTGCGGGCTGTGAGCATAACGGTTGGATTTTTTCCCACCTATAAATGGGGGTCTTCTTCCCTAATGAACCTTATCCTTTAAGCTCGTGTTCTTCCCCCATTGTTGACCTCCTTCGAGCTTGCTATCTCTCAATCCCTCCATGGATTCTTGCTAGTTTTGGGGGGAAAAGAGAGAGGAGATCTAGATTCACATTTCCACCAATCACTTTCTCCTCTATGTGAGGGGAACCCCTTGGATCTAGATCTTGGAGTTCTTGGTGTTCTCCTTCTTGTTCTTCCTCTCATTTCCCTCCCTAGCATTAGTTGTTTTGGTGGGATTTGAGAGAGAAGGACTTGGGCACTCCGTGTGCCCTTACCATTGCATTTGGTGCATAGGTTTGAGTTCTCCACGGTGATACTTGGAAGTTACAAGTTGAGAAGCTTATTACTCTTGGGTGCTTGGTACCCTTGAGCTTGTTCCTCTTGGGTGCTTGGGCGCCCTAGGCGGTTGATGGTGTTCGGAGCTCAATCATTATGGTGTAAAGCTCCGGGCAAGCGTCGGGGTCTCCAATTAGGTTGTGGAGATCGCCCCGAGCAATTTGACGGGTTCCGGTGACCTCCCCCAAGGGTTGCCAAAGTGTACAGGTTCGGTGACCGCCCCCAAGGGTTGCCATTTGTACGGATTCGGTGACCGCCCTCAAGGGTCCCTTAGTGGAATCACGGCATCTTGCATTGTGCGAGGGCGTGAAGAGATTACGGTGGCCCTAGTGGCTTCTTGGGGAGCATTGTGCCTCCACACCGCTCCAAACAGATATTAGCATCCTCAAGGGTGTGAACTTTGGGATACATCGTCGTCTTCGCGTGCCTCGGTTATCTCTTACCCGAGCCCTTTACTTATGCACTTTACTTTGTGATAGCCATATTGTTTCTTGTCATATATCTTGCTATTACTTAGTTGTTTATCTTGCTTAGCATAAGTTGTTGGTGCATATAGGTGAGCCTAGTTGTTGTAGGTTTTGTGCTTGACAAATTAACCGCTAGGTTTATTCCGCATTTATTCAAGTCTAAACCGTAATTATTTTAAAGCGCCTATTCAACCCCCCCCCCCCCCCCGCCGCCTCTAGCCGACATCCTCGATCTTTCATATATGCTCTCTTCAATAAGTGTGGTTCATTCGGCAAGAGATTTTTTTTGAAACTAGGAGGGATTTCTCTCGACTGTATTTTTATATTATTTTTCTAGTTTATGCAAATTCAAATACAACAAAAATCAGCTCCGATGGCTGATGTTAAAGCAACAAAGAAAAAAGCTAACCAAGGCCTAATTGTAATAAAATAAATAAGAGCTCAAAAGGAAAACTCAGCGGAATGTCCTTGCCGATGTCTCAAAGGATGAGTACTCTTTAAAAAAAATATGGCGTCCAGCTTGATGAGATTAGTTCTAGGAGTTTTAAGCATTCCCTTGCACTCGCGTGGTTTAGTGATAGCTGTGTCGTGCAGTGTCCTGGATCATCGCCTTCGGATTGACCACATTCGGATGTATTGTGATTAGCTGGACACTGTGGCCACTATCAGCGAGGGCAGGAAGGAGGATAAACGGACGGGTGGAGCACCATGTTGAAATAGAGGGTGTAGACCTATTCGAGATCTTAAACAATGATTATTGGTGCTATAGGCATGTGATCTTTTTTTTTAAACGTTGCAACGCACAGGCATGTTTGCTAGTAAAATACATAATTATCGAGTCAATTGGTTAATGCATATACTTGATGAGTTGGGTTGTTTTTGTGCGAGCTAAGGTGATGAGTGCAAGGTGTTGTTACTTTTGGGACTTAATTGCATGTTTTAATGCACATAGCAGCCGAACCAAGAAAAAACACAATCATTTACAAATATCTATCCATAAATATTGCAAATGATACAATTCTACTAAGTGCTCCCTCTGTTCCATAATTCATGTTGTGGTTTAGTTCAAATCTGAATTAAGACCATGATAAGAATTATGAAACATAGGGAGTACAAAGCAAGCATTTTATGCAGATTGCATAACAAACTTAGAAAAAGACCATGCATTTGATGCAAATGAATGATGCTATTTCCAGAACAAATGCATGCAATGTCATTGATTTTTGAAACCAAAAAGTATGGAAAACATATCTAGCTAGAAAAAACCATGAAACATGCAATGTCAAAAATTCGAGAACATATTGCTTACAGATATTTTATTTACTCTAGTGTTATCCCTTCTACTTACTTACACCTGAAGTCATGCAAGCTAGAAATCTTTATCAACTTTAGCGATGGCTGCATGATATTTAACGATGCTAAAATAGATTGCAAAGACACGCGGTTTTGTTTTCTTCTACCTTTGCCTAACCTAGATGGTTTCGATTTGACTAAAACAATTAAGAGCCAATGTCTCTTAATAAATCGACCAACACCACTTTCTTTGTAATATATGTTTTAAAATTGATGTAACTGCATATTTGGCAAATAACCTTAAAATTGCATAATTTAAAAATATATCTAAAGTTATACAAAGTTGACACTTATTTTGGGACGGAGGGAGTATGTTGTAATAATATATGCTCAAATAAAGTTTGTATGCAAATGTTTGGATGAACTAACAAAAGAAATCTTTCGAAATATTAGGTTTTGGGGATTGATTACATAAAAATATTTACTTGTATACTCTCTAAATAATAAGGGATTAAAGAATGGATAATAGGATGAGGACCTAAAAATTATATGGGGTCGACTAGAGATACTCTTATTCTTTGTATTCTTCGGTCACTTATGTTCCGGACGCTCGTATAGATCAGCTGGAGACGACGAATAGAGGAGAACGGCGTGCGAGCGTAAACCTTTGTGCGGCACATTCTTTCCTTTCTCCACTTTTCCGATCTTATCTATACTTGAGAGGGAAATATCTTTTGGCTCTTTTTTTTTTTGAGGGGATATCTTTTGGCTCTCAGGTGTATATACATCTGATATAGATTTTTTTTAGTAATTACAAAATGTCAAAAATGTCAGAAGCTTTTCTTATAATAAACTTGGCCTTCTTTTGTACCCTTATAAAAAGTTTCATGAAGAAAAAACTAGTGTTGATTTTTTTCACCAACAATACCATGAAAGTTATTCCTTGTCCAAACTTTTTATACGAGTACAACAGAAGGTCAAGTTTATTTAATTTTTCTGTAATTACTACTCCATCCGTTCCTGAATATAAGACCTTTTAGAGATTTCAATATGACCTACATACGGAGCAAAATGAGTGAATCAATACTCTAAAATATGTCTATATATATCCGTATGTAGTTCGTATTGAAATCTCTAGAAGGTCTTATATTTAGAAACAGAGGGAATACTTTTTTCATATAGGGTATATATATCACCAAGAGCCAGACATGCTTATGGAGTTTCTGCACTCAGGTGCATATGCACCCGGGTGAACAGTAAAATTTGGAGAGAAAAAAGGAAATAAATAAAGAAAACTGATTTATTTATTTTTGTAAACGTTGTTGAATGTTTTACCAACTTGCAACATTTGTGGTGAGAAAAAATCTCATGAAGTCCGGGCAAAAAATATATTAAAAGAATGTTCCAAAAAGGGCAATTTTTCTAAAGCATTTTGGAACATCGATTTTGTTTTTTTGCTCATATCTCCACGAATATTTTTTCAACATAAACTTTGCATGGTTGTAAAACATTCAATAATGTTTGTCACAAGAAAATCAGATTTTATCTATTTTCCCTATTTAAAAAAATTATTGTACATCTTGGAGCAGAACAACACTTCCAGCTTTTCAGCCCCTATTGTACTCACTAGAGTACAGCACAGTGTAAACTGATGTGCTCTCAAAGTGCAATTTCTCACAAGCTATATCTTACTGTTTTTCTCCTTGAAAACTATCTTATTGTTTTAGTTGACTTGCAAATTCTTATCAAATGTGGCAAAGAAATGACAACTAAGGTGTTTTGTCATAGAACACTGAACACATCAGCCACTCCCACTATCTCAACAACAAAAGGATTCAATCATATGGGATACATGGTAAGCTATACTGCAAAAAATACGAATAACTTATTTTTTGAATGATTTGAAGATTGCTCAGCACACCTGCCATACAAATAACTTACTAAGAAAAGGTTACAAAGCACCTCCAGAAAAATACCAACAAATCTGAGTATTTCAACAACTCACTGCAACAAGAAAATCTGGGGAAAATGAAGGCCATGTAGCCTTGGAAAAAAAAACATGGCCCAAGTGACGCAGCAAAGCGCGCCAAACGCTTAGTATATGATTAAATGAGATCGATGGCGGTGCTAGGCCAGCACCTTATCATGTTTTCCTTTTGTTGAATAAGAACTGGGGTGTGGTGCTCCTCGGAACTGGGTGTGGGAAAATAACAGGGGTGCACATACCTTCGGTAACTGATATCAGCCACCGATAACATGGGATTTCAAGTGCTAACTCAACCTTTGAACGGTTGGTCATCACATTGCACTGATATCAGCCAAACAAAAATGCATCACATATACGCAAACCTACGTGTAAAACATACATGCTTGGCTTCATTAAATGTAGCAACAACATCTAACATTTCAATGAATTTGTTTATTGGTTCTGAAAAACTGAAGCAACAACCTATGAACTTCCCCATAGTTTTGACCGCAAGTCAGTCGTGTCTTGATCCACTGGGGGAGCTTTTCAACGGGGCAAGAGAAACCCCTGCCTGATGACGTGTGCAAGTAACGCGAGTCAACCAACAGCATTGCAGCATAGTCATTTACATGCCTGATTGCTCTGCCTGCAAGCAAATTTGTTCATCATTTAACAACTAGAGCCAAAAAAATCATAAATGTTAAGATTACACAGCAGCTTACCGATACATTGATTCACGGCTTTCATGCATAAGTTTTCATAGTACTCTTGACCACTTTTACCACTCTTCCTTAGTATACCAAAACCAGGCTCAACCTTGCATTCATCGTCTCTGCTCAAGGACTCATCATCTCCAGCCACAGAGGAGGTGGAATGGTTTCCAATGTGTTTTATTGTCTCCATCAGTTCCACATCATCTGGGCTTGGATAAGGCAATCCAACCATCACAACACAACGACCCATACCATCACTGAAGTTTATGCCTTCAGAGATCTTCCCACCAACAACAGCCATTAAAAGTGCCCCGTTGACACTTGTGTCTCCTGAACCATTGCTGCAGCAGGATTGAATTGCCTCCTTGTATTTGTTGAGTATCATCTCGACATCCACACTGCTTCTTGGCTCTCTGAACACGTGCTTCTTCTTAGAAATCTTAGAAATTGTGCCTGAAGCCATCCATGCATCATAAACTTGTTTTTCATAATCATAGGAAGAGAAAAACACTACTATTCCCTCTGGTACTATTGTCACTATATTGCAAAGAAAACGTCCAAGCTCTTCGATCTGCAAAGATAGGCAGATAAGAATAGGCACAAAAATAACGTGCAAACATTGGAGAGTAAAGGAGAAATGACTCGAGGTATACATACCATGGTAGGAGAGCTCCTTGAGCTGTGGCTGAAATCAAATTTCTTGCCTGAGGGCCCACATGTAACAGCTATAGGAAGAATACTCTCAGGGGGGACAATGTGGTTGCACGAGAAGAATTTTATATCACTAGGCAATAAGCCTGGAAACAAGCGCAGCCTTGTTTCTTCAATAGGCTGGAGGGTTCCACCGGCCATAATAACAGCATGTGCGTCATCTGTAACCTGCAAGAGGAAAGATTTATAAATACGCATGTGAAATAGGACAACTCTTGTCTCCAAGCAACATATGGAGCAAGGTACATCACCTCAGAAAATGTTTTCTCTGCACAAAGCATCACAAATTTGATATATGCATCTTCAGAGTGTCCACCAGGCTTGTGCCGTGCAACTATGATTCTTCCATCATCATTGAAGTACAGTAGAGAGCGTAAAAAGTCAGCCAAACCCTGAAAGCTTGTTATACTGCTTCCTTCACCATGTTGCTGCCCATGATTCAAATCACCCACACCAGTTTCGGTGAAAAATAATTTGTTGGCATATCCACTAACCTGCATATCAGCAGTCAATTCTTATAGGTTCTAGACACAACAAGACTGAATGGAAACGTAGTGGAAGAAATATTTCACCTTGTGGATTATATTGCTTTCCTTCAGATACTGACAAAGTTTTACTATGTTTATGTTATCGATATCAAGGGAGAATAAGAACTTATTTATAGTCAAAGAGGTCACAGCGGAGGAACAATCTTCATTACTTATCAAACATCGTAGGAATGACCGTGTTAGAACTGTCAAGGTCTGGATGTAACGTCGATTTCCAGCTCCCAGAACATTCTGAAATCTATTGAGATATGCCTCCAGGTGGGAAAGAACTGCCCTCAACTAACAAAAATGAGAATCATAAAATTAAGTTAGTTTCCACAACTGGAAGCAAACAGTCTCAATTCATTTGCTAATTATATTTTGCTTAGTAAAGGGAAATTTTAAAAGTGGACCGATAAATATCAATTTTATTATCCTGTTGTCTGCTACAACAACACAACTGAGCAAAGTCAAGCTCTCTACCAGAAAACTCTCTTTGGTTAGATCTCCTTATATGGTAAACCTACTTACAACACCTCTATGTTCAGATCTTGGAAAACATTATCGAATGTGCAAAGCGAATGAAATTATGAAGATAGAGTACAACTGTACAGTCAGACTAATTCTATGAACAAAAACATCGTGAAGTTTCCAACAGATGTTAGGGATCTAGAACTCAGAACAAAAACATCGTCACCATACCGTGAGGGGCAGGTCAATTATGAGGAAGACTAACCTGAGAAGATGTGACCTTTGAGTTGTACATGCTAGTAAGGGAGTCTGCTAAGTTGTGAGCCTCATCTATGATGACAACACTGTTCTTCAGATTAAGGCCAAGTGATTCTCTAGCAGACTTCAGCAACAAAGACTGGTAAGGAAGTACTACGAGGTCAGCTGAGCGGACCATGTCACGTGCACTGTAGTATGGACATGTTCCAATCCTCCTTCCAATTTGTGCCAAATCCTCAATATCCAATGCACCATGGTCAGACACTTCACTCTTGAACTGTTTCTGCAGACTTCTGTTTCTTAACATTGGGCACCCACAGGAGGTCTTTGTTCGGTGCCCCTTTTTGTTATCACCCTCGACCTGAACATTTACAGCCGCAAAAATTACTAGTTGTTAACAACAAAAGTTAAAAATTGACAGCATACTAATGGTATTTACTACTCCGTAGTGTCAAAAAACATTACTGAAGTGTAGTATTTAACAACCTATCATAGTGTCAAAAAAACGTCTTATATTATGAGACAGAGGTAGTATTTAACAACCCAGCACATACAAGTATGATAAGTGATAACCATACGCTTTCCTGTGCAATCAGCCTGTGTGGGAAATAAAAGACAAAAGATGGTCACTGGCACACTGAATGCAGGTATGTGAAAAACAACTCAGTGCATGTCTAGTTATATTTCCACCGAGAAACAAAACCAAAGTTCAGCTCGAAATATTGGAAGAAATTACGGCCGGGAAACAATATTAATCGCACCTCATGAGCATGCCAGGCCCTAAACGTGCAAGAAAGAGCCAAATTTGGGTGCAGAAGTCCAAGACAATACTATCTAACAAAGAGAAGTGTCTAACAAAACAGCTGAGCATTGTAAATCAAATTGATGTAATTGAAACATGCCTTAATTTTGCTGCTCTTCTTGTTCTTTTGCAGTTCCAAGCACCTCTCGTTGATCCGGTTTGCGCTCCCCAGCTTCTGAACATCTGCAAGCAAACGCACCACAGATCAACTAAACACAATCCCAGCCCCGAAACTAGAAGAACAAAGATGACCAAATGACCCACTCACCCTTGTTAATACACAAGCTCTTCCTGGACCCCAAGCACACCGTCCTGAGCTTCCCGGAGAAATCCGTCCTCTTGAGCTCCCGGACAAACTGCGAGAGCTGCGAGTGCGTGCGGCTGGTGAAATACACCTTGGGAGTCGCCTCCTCTTCTTCCTCTTCGTCCTCGCTCTCACTACTACTGCTACCACCACCACCACAGTGTGCCCGCTTCCCGGCGGCATGCGGCCTTGTGCCCTCCTCGTCATCACTCTCGTACTCGTCAAGCAAGAACTCCTCCTCGCCGTCGTTCTCCGCAATTCCCTCGGATTTCTCCGAACCCCCCACCTTCCTCATCCCCTGCCTCCTCCGGGGGTGAGTCTCCGACTTCTTACCGGTGCCCTTCTTAGGCGGAAGCGGTGTGAAATCCCGCATCCAGTCGGGCTCGTCGTCGTCTTCGCCGCCGACAGCAGCGGGGGCGGAGCCATTGGCCCGTTCGTGGCCGGCGGCGCGGTGGTCGAGGAGCCACTGGAGCGCGCTGCAGATGATGCTGAGGGTCTTTCCGGTGCCTGCGGCAACGCGGGGGAGGCTGAATCGTTAGTGGTGGCTCGCGAGGACCGGAGGATGAGGGGGGGAAGGCGGCAGAGCAGGGCTTACCGGTGGGGCTTTCGAGGAGCGCGAGGGCGCGGGGGCCGGAAGAGAGGGCGCTGTAGAGGAAGGACATGAACTCCGACTGGATCGGGTACGGCGCGAAAGGGAACGCCGGGAAGTCCTGCCGCGGCGGCGGCGGCGGCGGCGGCGGCGGCATTTTGGCGAGCGCGCGCTTGTGCGGTGGGTTTGGTGGGGGTTTCCCGCGCGCGCTGCCCCTGCAACTTTGGATACGGGATTGAAGACAACCAGAATACTCAAATTTCTTTCGCGTGCTGTGGGCTGTGGGCTACTGGGCTGAAGAGCAGGCTGTGGACTCAAATATAGCCTTGTACGGATGCTAAACTGAATACATTTACGTATACTCTTTTTTTTTACTCGAAAAAACGTATACTCAATTTTTTACGTCAGATTTTGGTATTCACCTGAATATCGGTGACCCAGTTAGCCTCATGTTTGGTTTGCTCCCACACTTTTGGCAACATTATTTTGATGCAATCTATGCCCCTCATGTCAATGGCTCGGAAAAGGGTGGCAAGATTGCCTCAATTGTGGTAGGGCATCTCCAAAGCTGTTCCCCAAAAGCGGACATACTATTCGTTTGTAGATGAGTCCGTGGACAATGATAGGGGAGCCGGTCATCCAAAACTATCCATCAAACGGTTAGACACATTTCAAAATGAAATTTAATCAAAGTGGACAAATTTCATGTGAACCAAACGATTTTCATTCAAATCGGACCAAAGTCATGTCATTTTTGACATATTTCATCAAACAATAGCCGACATGACATTTTTTAAACATACAAAAACCTAGTCGAGATCTTCGTCGACTGTGGAGGGGTCCGTGTCCCACGTTTTGTCTTCCCCATGCTACGGCCATCAGCTGCAAGAAGTGAAGTTGCGGGAGAAGAGCGAACCATGCGGGCGCCAGAATGATGCGGAGACGCCCTCGTCCATGATCGCATGCGCG
Organism: Triticum aestivum; assembly: GCF_018294505.1. Lineage (NCBI taxonomy): Eukaryota > Viridiplantae > Streptophyta > Magnoliopsida > Poales > Poaceae > Triticum > Triticum aestivum. The sequence continues at coordinate 580,293,034 of NC_057794.1, forward strand.
GCTGCGCCGCCTCCGCATCCTCCTCCGCGGCGATCGCACTGCAGCCGGTGTGAGTGCTACATGCGGCCTTGTAGAGCGCCCGCTGGTGGTTGACGAAGTTTGGGTCCTCCAAGACCATGGCGGCCACGGCCTCCTCGCCCGTGAACTTGCCGTATATTTGCCTCTTCGCCAGCCGGTTATGCACAAGGAGGGCGAGGTTGTAGCATTAGTCCTCCTGCACCAGTCGAAATACCGATACCCGGCGGCACCTCTGCCATGATGGTGTTAAAGTGTGTATGTGTCTATTCCATGGTGAAGCCGGCATGGATCGGTGCATGCGCGGACACCGACTCGTCGTCGGACATCTGCTTCATCATCAGGTCGTTGTCGCTCACCTCCGGTGAGCTCGCAGGCAAGCCAACCTATATCCGTCGCACATGACGGGCCCGCTAGTTGTCCGCAAGGCTGAACATTTTGTGCTTCTGCTTCATCGAGAGGCTCTCCACAAGGTGCTAGAGCTCGCCGTCGTAGCGGAAGTGGTGCATCGAGGAGGAACAGAAGCGACTGTGTTGTGGTGTGGATCATGTCATGTGCAATCCTGCGAATCAAAGAGGCCCTAACTCCGGAACAGACGTTCACGGTTGTTTGAGAATCCGCGTCTTAGATGTTTTTTTTTACATGAACCAAACATGTCCTGTCAAAAACAAACAAAAACATGGTCATACCAACACTGTTTGTAGGCCGTAGCGCCCATGCAGGGAGGCATCAGGGTAGCCTCGAGCGTGCTGCCGTTTTCTCATCACGCCGTGGAACTCCATGCGGCGCGGGGCGGCTCAGACGGTGACGTTGGCGGCCGCGGCACAGGCACAAGAGACGGGGGAGGGACTCCGGCCGCGGGCTACGTGCATGTTGCTCGTTTCACCGTCAGCCAGCCCCGCGGAGCTCGCATCTTCCGGGCGAACAGTCACTTCCAGAATCAGAAGAGAACGCCGCGTGTGCGGTGAGTCACGACGTGTGGATGACTGGATATACGGATGTCTCCTGGCTCCGGTCCGTACGGACGCGACCTGGCGCCTGGTGAGCATCACATCACACCATGTGATTCTGGGCTGGCACGCGCCGGCTAGGACCTCCCTAGCTAGCGCTGGAGTCTTCACGGCCAACCCCACCGCGCGATCCTATTCTGTCCGTCCCCGTTCGTTTGAAGTAAAAGGGACAAATCGGGCGGCCCAACGCGCGGGAGCAAACGGATTTTTATCCGTTTTGTGTCCGCTTTCGACCCATCCCGGCCCAAGTTTGCGCCGGTTTTGGGGTGAAACGGACAGCGCGCGGACGGGCGGGACGCGCGCGCTTGTCCTTCCCTGGCCCGCTTGTTGGTGGGAGAAACCAAAACCCCCCACGTCCCATTTGGCGCCATTTCCCCAAACCCTCCCACGTCCCTCCCGCCGCCCCCTCTCTCCCCCGTCCATGGCCGACGCCCAGCCGAATTCCGGCGGCCTGGCCGTCGACCCGCCCGGAAAGGTGAAGAAGAAGGCGGCCAAGGCGCCAAGGAAGCCGCGGTCGGAGTGCACGCCGGAGGAGATCGCCAAGTTGGACGCGGAAGCGGCGAAGAAGAGGAGCCGGAGAGCGGTCGTCAAGGGCAATGCCTCCGCGGCCAAGTTCGCCGCCGAGCGAGATGCGACTGAGGCCGCGCGGCGCAAGGCCGCGGCCGACGAGAAGGAGGACATCGTCAACAAAGCGCACGCCCTCCTCATGCTTGGCATGGGCCGTCCGGCCGGCTTCACTACAGCAGCCGTCGGCCCGACGAGCATAGGCTCGTCGTCCGCCCGGCCTGCGCATTGCCAGTCGCGGACCACGCCCATGTCGCTCGGCTTTCTTCCGCCAAGGCACGACGGTCACACCCGTTTCTCGGGGTCGCCAGACGTTGGCTTGTTCGCGCCGTCCACACCGCGCCCCGTGGCCGTCATCGACCTCAACGTCACGCCTGGGTCCAGCAGCGGCGGGCGACCGTCCGTCGAGATGCAACGCAAGCAGGCACGGGTACCGTTCACGGGCACCATGCCGGCCCCCCGCGTGTTGTTTGACGGAATGCCAACACCAATGGCACCGGTCGACCACCCCTTCTACAACCCGTACATGGAGAACGTGATCTTCGAGGCTGGGCACAGACGTGCCTACGACCCCGAGGAGACCCAAAGTCAGGATGGCCGCGCCCAGTACGTCCCCGATAAAGAGGCCGACGACCGTGCTGACTACGACCATGGTGACTCATGGCATGAAGACGATGACATCTATGTCGAAGGTGATGGTGATGAAGAAGAAGGCAATGTCGTTGATATTAGTGGTGAGCCATTGTTCATCGACGAGCTGACCCAAAGAGCGAAAGCACAAAAGAAGAGGAAGAGCATTCGCACGGATTCATACACACAAGATGAGGACAAGTTGATTTGCCAAGCTTGGATGAAGATTAGCCAAGATCCGAGGACCGGCGCGCAACAAAAGGGCATTGTTTTTTGGACGAGAGTCCACAAAACAATCCATGAAAGGAAGATGTTTGAGCCCTACCAAATTACAAGCAACTGTGGCATCGGCTCGATTCAAAAGAGATGGTTGTTCATCCAACAAGAGTGCAACAAGTATCAAGCCGCATTTGAGAGCGTTGAAGCACGGCCCATGAGTGGTCTCGGCGTTGGGGACACGGTATGCTCTCCTCTTCCTATCCCTTTCCTTGCTACGACCATGAGACTTCGGCCTTGTATATGTTTGCATGTTCACTTCTTGTTGATCATGTGGTGTAGGCATTTCAATTTTTGAAGGCATTCAAGGTCCGGCACAATGACAAGCCATTCACTCTTACGCGTTGTTGGACGATCATCAACAATTGCCCTAAGTTCAAGGACCAATACCGTGAACTACAAAGGAAGAGAGGACTGAAGACGGCCAAGTTCGTCGGAGGTGGAGATGGCGAGGCGTTGAAGAGACCGAGAGGCAAGACCAACTCCAAGGTTGATGACATACGTGATGCCTCATCCATGGCATTGCATGACACTTTGCATGGCATGATGTCTCAAAAGGATGTGAGGGACGAGAAAAAGCGGCAAAGCAAGGACGAGCAAATGAAGCAATACCTAGACCTTCAAAGAAAGAAGCTTGAGATGGAGGAGGCGGCCAAGAAGAGGAAGATCGACATGGAGGAGGCGGCCCGGTAAAGGCAGCTCGACATGGAGGAGGCGGCCCGGCAAAGGTAGCTCGACATCGAGGCCGACAACGTCAAGGCCAGGCAGAGGCAGCTCGACATCGAGGCCACCAATGCCGCCACCAAAGCGAAGGAGGTGGCCCTTGTGATCATGAGCGTGGACTTGTCGAAGATGAGCGAGAAGACGAGGGCCTGGTTCGAAGCCAGGCAGAAGGGGATGCTCGACGCCGAAGGCCTGAACTAGGTCGTCCGATCGGCATGGCCGTTCTTTTTGGAGGCTGGAGTGGGTGCCGCCCGCCCGCTGGGCCGCTGACAGTGTGCCGGCGAGAAAACATTTATTTTGGAGGCTGGCTGTGTTGCAGGCGAGGACAACTATTCATTTTGGAGGCTGGCTGTGTTGCCGGCCGCTGGCTGATGCCGGTGATGGACGTGTAGGCCGCTGGCTTTGTTGCCGGCGTGATGAACTGGGGCCGTGAACTAGGGTTTGGCATTTGAAACGTTGCTTTTTTTAAAATAGACGCGGACAGGATGGGGCAAACGGATGCCGCCGCGCGCTGGGCGCACGGCCACCGCATCCCAGGATACGTCCGGACACGACCTCATTGCCCTATCTAAACGGACGGAATCCAGATAAAATGAACGTCCGTTTAAGGTCGCGCGGTGGAGTTGGCCTGACTGCCGCGGGCAGCCAACACGGTCCAATGTACGGCCGTAAATTTTTAGGCTAAACTAGCCTAAAAAAGTCATATATTTTGAGACGGGTGTAGTACTTGATTATTAGTCGCAGTATACCAACGTGCACGTACTTGTACTCTTCGGACATTCGTTGAGTTGTATTTCAGGTCTGCTGTAGACGGTTAAGGGAAACCCCTAGGCACGACCCTGAATTTTTTTTAGGCAAAGCACGACCCCGAATGGTCCAGCCACGTTTGTTTGCGGGTAAACGGACACAAAACGCGACCCAATATGCAGGAGTAAACGAATAAATGCCCTTTTTTTTCTCCGCTTTCGACCCATTCCCGGTACAAAATCCGGCCGCGCTTGTGTCGAAATGGACAACGCGCGGATGGCAGGACGCGCGCCCTTGTCCTCCCCTGGCCCGGTCACCCGCGACACACCCCGCCCAATTTCCCTCCAGTTTGCCCAAAACCCTCCCACACTCCCTCCCCTCCCTCCTCCATGGCCGGCTTCCCGAGGAATCCCGGCGACCCGGCCGCAGCCACATGCCCCGCGGCGAAGAAGAAGGGTCCCAAGAAGTCGCGATCGGAGCTCACGCCAGCGGAGCTCGTAAGCTCGACGCCAAATCGACCAAGAGGAGGAACCGGCAGACAAAGGTGACGGAGAAGAAAGCCGCAACCGGCTACGCCACCGAGGCGGGCGCGATGCGTGTCGTGCAGCACCAAGCCAACGTCAACAACAAGGAGTCCATCGTCGCCAAGGCGCACGCCCTCATGTTAGGGTTGTGCCGACCCCCGCCGGCCATTCTCTCGGTCGCTGCCATGGCCGCGGCTAGCACAGGCTCGTCGACCGTTCGTCCACAGCAGTACCGGTGCCCGAGCTCGTCCGTCACACCTGAGACACCCGGGTATCGTGCGCCGCCGCTCAAAGGAAGTGAGGGAGGAGCCGAGGAGCAAATGAAGATATATCTAGAGTTTCAAACGAAGAAGCTTGACATTGAGGAGGCCGCTCAACTGAAGAAGCTCGCGATCGAGGCGACCAACGCTGACACCAAAGCAAAAGAGGCGGCACTCGAGATCATGAGTGTCGACAAGACCAACATGTCACTGGAGAGGAATGCTTGGTTCGCAAGCGGCAGAAGGAGATGTTCGCCCGAGACGGACTGAACTAGGCGAGACCACGACCGTTGATTATGGCCGTTCATTTTGAAGGCTAGCTAGTGTGCCGGCCGCTGGCTTTGTTGCTGGCGTAAAAAACTTCTTAGTTTTGATGGCTGGCTAGTGTGCCGGCCGCTGACTTTGTTGCCAGCGTCAAAAACTTGTTCATTTTGAAGGCTGGTTAATGTGCCGGCCGCTGGCTTTGTTGCCGGCCGGTTTGAACCACGGCCGCTGGTGTGAACTATGGCCGCTGGCGTTTTAGCTACATCTTTGTTGTGTTTGAAAAATGTGCATGCAGCCAGACAAGATGCGGCCGTGCGTTGGGCGCACGGCAGGCGCATCCAGAATTCTAGATGAACATCACTCCGTTGTCTTTCCAAACGAACGAAATCCGCGTAAACGGACATTTATTTGGAATCGTGCGTTGGAGTTGCCCTAACAGAGAACATACGTGAGTGCGTGCATGCGTAAATCCTTCGAGATGCCCGGTCTCTCCCACGACATGCACCTCGTGCCCGCACACAACCCTTGCCGTAGCTTGGACGCCGGATCAGTATGTGGGTGATGAAGTTTCCCTACAAGTATTTCCCTTTTTGCGATGGTCCTTACAAGTATTTTGGTACATGTACGGCACATTCTTTTCTTTCTCTGCTTTCTTCCGACGCTATCTGTACTCTCGAGTGCTAATAATGAAAATGAATAATTAGTAGAACCAAACTCACAACCCTCAGAGCCCATTTTCTTCATGATGAATGTTAAGTTTTTTCTTCATGTGAACAAATTAAGTAGTACCAAACTCACAACCCTCAGAGCCCATTTTCTGGGTCCATGTGTAAATGTTCCGCCAATTTGACAACTCTGAGTCGGCATCATTCCTGCCAAACTGTGTAGCGCCACGGCGGTACAAGCAGGTTCAAGCATAAGGTTTTGCTTGTTTGTTTCATATGAAATGTAGACGATTAGGGTATGTTTGGTTTAAGCAAGTTTTGGACAGTTAGAATCCCAAGATTTCTTTTCCTGTATTAGTTCTTTTACTAATGATGCAGGCCGGGGCTTTTCGAAAGAAGAAGAAAACTGTTGATTCCATTTTTTATCCCATGATTCACCCTTTTGAGAGTGTTGACCCCAATTTGAGAAAATCCGCAATTTATACCCTCATTTTATCACCTTTATATCACAGTTATCTCTAACCAGATTTTTTTTCAAATTGGTGTTGATTTCACATGTCACGTCGCTGGTTTTTTTATTATTTTGTGCTGGTTTTCAATCTAGTTTTTCCCGTAGTTGAACCGATCCAGCGTCGCACCAGACCGTACCAGGCCGTCACGCACTCACGTCCACTAGTGGAGCCACACCTAATAGTTGTGCCCTCTCGGTCGAGTCACACCTGGTCGCCGTGCCAACCCGGTCAAGCCGCATGAGGTCGCCGCGCCCACCTGGTCAAGCCGCGTCGGACAACCCCCTCATTTCCTTCTTTAACCAGTCGCTCTGCAAACCACCTCCTACCCCTCCCGCTCTTTTCCTCTTTTCCTTTATCATCCTTTTGAGCACTTGAGGAGATCAAGGCTACAAAGCACTCGATGTAGCAGCAGTCGGCGCGACCGTCGTGCAGAGGTAAGTTGTACTCCATCTCCTCTATATCTATCTGCTACATCTCTAACTCCATCTTGCCCTGTTTTGGAGGACAAGTAGATGAGTTCTTCATCTCTATCTTCAACATTATGCTCCGCTCTATTTTGGTGGAGGCAAGGAAAGTATGGTTTGTTTATGGTGTTGGTCCTTAGAAGGTAGGATGGAAAAAGAAGGAAGTTTTACTGACTATAGGGTTTTAGCAGAGATAAAGTCAGGGCTTTGATGATTTGTTCATGTGTTTTTCTGTTGGATCTAAGATGTGGGTTTAACGATGATTGGCATAAAAGGAAGGATTTAGAAGAGATCAAAGTTAGGGTTTAGGGATTTAGTAAGAAGAGAGGTTGTAGAAGATTTAAAGCCTGAGCTTTGATGGTTTTTTCTTGTGTTTTTGTGCTGCATTTGATGTGGATTTAATGATGACTGGCATAAAACAGAAGAATTCAGGAGAGATCAAAGTTAGGGGATAGGGTTTTAGAAATAAACCTCTTATTTCCGTCAAAGTTCAATTGGGTGCTTAGGTTCATTGTGCGTAAAGAATCTATTTCTCAACCTGCACCTGAGCCATGGCTTAGAGACTCAATTACTATTGATACTACCATCAAGGGGTACCTCCACTCGCCACGAGTCATCGGTGCACCGCCACAACTCTGAAGATTCTGGTTCAGGTCAAGTTCATACAGTTGCAGTGTTAGCTTCAGGTTCAGTCAGTTGAAGTGTTAGTTTCAGGTTCAAACAGTTGAAAAATCAGCCAGTTTTAGCCAGTGATACGTCTCCAACGTATCTATAATTTTTTTTATTGTTCCATGTTGTTTTATTATCAATCTTGGATGTTTATAATCATTTTATAGTCATTTTATATCATTTTTTGGTACTAACCTATTGACATAGTGCCAAGTGCCAGTTGCTGTTTTCTGCATGTTTTTTACATCGCAGGAAATCAATATCAGACGAAGTCCAAATGCAACGAAACTTTATGGAGATTTTTTATGGACCAGAAGGAACGTAATGTGCCCTGGCTGTGCCTGGGGGAGTCCCGAGGAGGGGACAACCCACCAGGGCGAGCCAGGAGGCCCAGGCGCGCCCTGGTGGGTTGTGCCCACCTCGGGTGCCCCCGGACCGCCTCTTTGCTCTATAAATACCCCAATATTCCCAAAACCCTACGGGAGTCGACGAAATATTGATCCAGCCGCCGCAGAGTCCAGAACCACCAGATCCAATCTAGACACCATCTCAGATGAGGTTCACCACCTCCATTGGTGTCTCTCCGATGATGCGTGAGTAGTTCTTTGTAGACCTTCGAGTCCGTAGTTAGTAGCTAGATGGCTTCTTCTCTCTCGCTGAATTCTCAATACAATGGTCTCTTGGAAATCCTTATGATGTAACTATTTTTGCGGTGTGTTTGTTGGGATCTGATGAACTTTGAGTTTATGATCAGTTATATCTTTTTATATCCATGAAAGTTATTTGAGTTTCTTTGATCTCTTATATGCATGATCTCTTATAGCCTCGTATTTCTTCTCCGATATTTGGGTTCTCTTTGGCCAACTTGATCTATTTATCTTGCAATGGGAAGAGGTGCTTTGTAGTGGGTTCGATCTTACGGTGCTTGATCCCAGTGACAGAAGGGGAAACGACACGTATGTATTGATACGTCTCTAACGTATCTATAATTTTTTATTGTTCCATGCTGTTTTATAGTCATTTTATATCATTTTTTGGTACTAACCTATGGACATAGTGCCAAGTGCCAGTTGTTATTTTTCCATGTTTTTTACATCGCAGGAAATCAATATCAGACGGAGTCCAAATGCCCCGAAACTTTACGATGATTTTTTATAGACCAAAAGGAAGAAGTTGGGCCCTGGTTGCACCTGAGGGGAGTCGTGAGGAGGGGACAACCCACCAAGGCGCGCCAGGAGGCCCAGGCGCGCCCTGGTGGGTTGTGCCCACCTCGGGTGACCCCCAGACCGCCTCTTTGCTCTATAAATACCCCAATATTCCCAAAACCCTACGGGAGTCGACGAAATATTCATCCAGCCGCCGCAGAGTCTAGAACCACCAGATCCAATCTAGACACCATCTCAGATGAGGTTCACCACCTCCATTGGTGCCTCTCCGATGATGCGTGAGTAGTTCTTTGTAGACCTTCGAGTCCGTAGTTAGTAGCTAGATGGCTTCCTCTCTCTCGCTGAATTCTCGATACAATGGTCTCTTGGAGATCCATATGATGTAACTCTTTCTGCGGTGTGTTTGTTGGGATCTGATGAACTTTGAGTTTATGATCAGTTATATCTTTTTATATCCATGAAAGTTATTTGAGTTTCTTTGATCTCTTATATGCATGATATCTTATAGCCTCGTATTTCTTCTCCGATATTTGGGTTTTGTTTGGCCAACTTGATCTATTTAACTTGCAATGGGAAGAGGTGCCCGGTAGTGGGTTCGATCTTACGGTGCTTGATCCTAGTGAAAGAAAGGGAACCGACACGTATGTATCGTTGCTACTAAGGATAAAAAGACGGGATTTATATCTACGCAATAGGTAAACGGATCTTGTCTACATCATGTCATCATTCTTATTGCATTACTCCATTTTTCCATGAACTTAATACACTAGATGCATGTTGGATAGCGGTCGATGTGTGGAGTAATAGTAGTAGATGCAGGCAGGATTCGGTCTACTAATCTTGGATGTGATGCCTATGTAATGATCATTGTCTGGATATCGTCATAATTATTTTAAGTTCTATCAATTTCCCAACAGTAATTTGTTTACCCACCGTTTGCTATTTTTCTCGAGAGACGCCACTAGTGAAACCTAGGCCCCCAGGTCTTCTTTCTCATATATTCGCTTGCGATCTACTTTTACTTTGCATTTTTATTCAGATCTATTAAACCAAAAATACTTTTCTGCACTTTATTTTATTTGCGATCTATTATTTCAATCTATTATAAATTTCTGGCATCGTTACTCGAAAGGGATTGGCAACCCCTTTAACACGTCGGGTTGCGAGGTGTTGTTATTGTTGGGGAACATAGTAATTTCAAAAAAAAACCTACGATCACGCAAGATCTATCTAGGTGGTGCATAGAAATGAGCGGGGAGAGTGTGTCCACGTACCCTCATATACCGAAAGCGAAAGCGTTTAGTAACGCGGTTGATGTAGTCGAACGTCTTCGCGATCCAACCGATCAAGTACCGAACGCACGGCACCTCCACGATCTGCACACGTTCAGCTCGGTGACGTTGCTCGAACTCTTGATCCAACTGAGGCCAAGGGAGAGTTCCGTCAGCATGACAGCGTGGTGATGGTGATGATGAAGTTACCGGCGCAGGGCTTCGCCTAAGCACTACGACGATATGACCGAGGTGTAAAACTGTGGAGGGGGCACCGCACACGGCTAAGAGATTGTCTGTTGTGCCTTTGGGGTGCCCCCTGCCCCCGTATATAAAGGAGGGGAGGAGGAGGCCCGCCAACAAGGGGCGCGTCAGGGAGAGGGGAGTCCTACTAGGACTCCAGTCCTAGTAGGATTCGGTCCCACCCTTTTTTTCTTCTACCGGAGGGGGAAAAGGGGAAGGAGAGGGAGTAGGAGAAGGAAAGGGGGGTGGCGCCCCCTTCCCAAGTCCAATTCGGCCTCCTCCCTTGTGGGGGGCGCACCAGTCCCTTGTGGGCTGGTTAGCCTCCCTCCTATGGCCCATAAGGCCCATATCTTTCCTCGGGGGGAACAGTAATGCGGAAAAATGCCCGAATCACTCGGAACCATTCCGGTGTCCGAATGCAACCTTCCAATATATGAATCTTTACCTCTCGACCGTTTTGAGACTCCTCGTCATGTCCGTGATCTCATCCGAGACTCCGAACAAACTTCGGTACATCAAATCACATAACTCATAATACAAATCATCATCAAACGTTAAGCGTGCGGACCCTACGGGTTCGAGAACTATGTAGACATGACCGAGACACATCTCCGGTCAATAACCAATAGCGGAACCTGGTTGCTCATATTGGCTCCTACATATTCTACGAAGATCTTTATCGGTCAAACCGCATAACAACATACGTTGTTCCCTTTGTCATCGGTATGTTACTTGCTCGAGATTCGATCGTCGATATCACCATACCTAGTTCAATCTCGTTACCGGCAAGTCTCTTTACTCGTTTCGTAATGCATCATCCCGCAACTAACTCATTAGTCACATTGCTTTCAAGGCTTATAGTGATGTGCATTACCGAGAGGGCCCAGAGATACCTCTCCGATACACGAAGTGACAAATCCTAATCTCAATCTATGCAAACTCAACAAATACCATCAGAGACACCTGTAGAGCATCTTTATAATCACCCAGTTATGTTGTGATGTTTGATAGCACACTAAGTGTTCCTCCGGTATTCGGGAATTGCATAATCTCGTAGTCATAGGAACATGTATAAGTCATGAAGAAGCAATATCAATAAACTAAATGGTCATAGTGCTAAGCTAACAGATGGGTCTTGTCCATCACATCATTCTCCTAATGATGTGACCCCGTTCATCAAATGACAACACATGTCTATGGTCAGGAAACTTAACCATCTTTGATTAACGAGCTAGTCTAGTAGAGGCATACTAGGGACACTTTGTTTTGTCTATGGTTTCACACATGTATCAAGTTTCCAGTTAATACAATTCTCGCATGAATAATAAACATTTATCATGATATAAGGAAATAAAATAATAACTTTATTATTGCCTCTAGGGCATATTTCCTTCAGTCTCCCACTTGCACTAGAGTCAATAATCTAGTTCACATCGCCATGTGATTTATACCAATAGTTCACATCACCATGTGATTAACACCCATAGTTCACATCGCCATGTGACCAACACTCAAAGGGTTTACTAGAGTCAATAATCTAGTTCACATCGCTATGTGATTAACACCCAAAGAGTACTAAGGTGTGATCATGTTTTGCTTGTGAGAGAGGCCTAGTCAATGGGTTTGCCACATTCAGATCCGTATGTATTTTGAAAATTTATATGTCTACGATGCTCTGCACGGAGCTACTCTAGCCAAATGCTCCCACTTTCAATACGTATCCAGATCGAGACTCAGAGTCATCCAGATCGGTGTCAAAGCTTGCATTGATGCAACTCTTTACGATGAACTCTTTATCACCTCCATAACCGAGAAATATTTCCTTAGTCCTCTAAGGATAATTTTGACCAATGTCCAGTGATCTACTCCTAAATCACTATTGTACTCCCTTGCCAAACTATACTTTATAGAACCTATGGCTGAGGCATAGGGAATGACTTTCATTCTCTCTCTATCTTCTATCGTGGTCGGGCTTTGAGTCTTACTCAACTTCACACCTTGCAACACAGGCAAGAACTCCTTCTTTGACTATTCCATTTTGAACTACTTCAAAATCTTGTCAAGGTATGTACTCATTGAAAAACTTATCAAGCATCTTGATCTATCTCTATAGATCTTGATGCTCAATATGTAAGCAGCTTCACCGAGGTCTTTCTTTCAAATACTCCTTTATGTTTTCCAGAAAATTCTACATTATTTCCGATCAACAATATGTCATTCACATATACTTATCAGAAAGGTTGTAGTGCTCCCACTCACTTTTTGTAAATACAGGCTTCACCGCAAGTCTGTATAAAACTAGATGCTTTGATCAACTCATCAAAGCGTATATTCCAACTCTGAGATGCTTGCACCAGTCCTATAGATGGATCGCTAGAGCTTTGCACACTTTGTTAGCACCTTTAGGATTGACAAAACCTTCTGGTTGCATCATATACAACTCTTCTTTAATAAATCCATTAAGGAGTGCAGTTTTGTTATCCATTTGCCAGATTTCATAAAATGCGGCAATTGCTAACGTGATTCGGACAGACTTATGCATCGCTACGAGTGAGAAAATCTCATCGTAGTCAACACCTTGAACTTGTCAAAAACCTTTCGCGACAAGTCGAGCTCTGTAGATAGTAACACTACCATCAGTGTTCGTCTTCCTCTTGAAGATCCACTTATTCTCAATGGCTCACCGATCATTGGGCAAGTCAATCAAAGTCCATACTTTGTTCTCATACATGGATCCCATCTCGGATTTCATGGCCTCAAGCCATTTCACGGAATCTGGGCTCATCATCGCTTCATCATAGTTCCTAGGTTCGTCATGGTCAAGTAACATGACCTCCAGAACAAGATTACCGTACTACTCTGGTGCGGACCTTACTCTGGCTGACCTACGAGGTTCGGTAGTAACTTGATCTGAAGTTTCATGATCATCATCATTAACTTCCTCACTAATTGGTGTAGGCATCACTAGAACTGATTTCTGTGATGAACTTCTTTCCAATTCTGGAGCAGGTACAATTATCTCATCAAGTTCTACTTTCCTCCCACTCACTTCTTTCGAGAGAAACTCCTTCTCTAGAAAGGATCCATTCTTAGCAACGAATGTCTTGCCTTCGGATCTGTGATAGAAGGTGTACCCAACATTTTTGGGTATCCTATGAAGATGCACTTCTCAGATTTGGGTTTGAGCTTATCGGGTTGAAACTTTTTCACATAAGCATCTCAACCCCAAACTTTAAGAAATGACAGCTTAGGTTTCTTGCCAAACCATAGTTCGTACGGTGTCGTCTCAATGGATTTAGACGGTGCCCTATTTAACGTGAATGTAGTTGTCTCTAATGCATAACCCCAAAACGATAGTGGTAAATCGGTAAGAGACATCATAGATTGCACTATATCCAATAAAGTACGGTTATGACGTTCGGACACACCATTATGCTGTGGTGTTCCAGGTGGCATGAGTTTGTGAAACTATTCCACACTGTTTTAATAGGCCAAACTCGTAACTCAAATATTCGCCTCTGCGATCAAATCATAGAAACTTTATTTTCTTGTTACGATGATTCCCTACTTCACTCTGAAATTCTTTGAACTTTTCAAATGTTTCAGACTTGTGTTTCATCAAGTAGATATACTCATATCTGCTCAAATCATCTGTGAAGGTCAGAAAACAATGATACCCACCGTGAGCCTCAACACTCATCGGACCGCATACATCGGTGTGTATTATTTCCAATAAGTCAGTGGCTTGCTCCATTGTTCCGGAGAACGGAGTCTTAGTCATCTTGCCCATGAGGCATGGTTCGCAAGCATCAAATGATTCATAATCAAGTGATTCCAAAAGTCCATCCGCATGGAGTTTCTTCATGCGCTTTACACCAATATGTCCTAAACGGCAATGCCACAAGTATGTTGCACTATCATTATCAAATTTGCATCTTTTGGCATCAATATTATGTGTATCATTACGATCGAGATTCAATAAAGCATTTATATTGAGTGTATGACCATAGAAGGTTTATTCATGTAAACAGAACAACAACTATTCTTTGACTTGAATGAATAACCATATTGCAATAAACATGATCCAATCATATTCATGCTCAACGCAAACACCAAATAACATTTATTTTTAGGTTCAATACTAATCCTGAAGGTAAAGGGAGTGTGTGATGGTGATCTTATCAACCTTGGAATCACTTCCAACACACATCATCACCTCGCCTTTAACTAGTCTCTGTTTATTTTGCAACTCCTGTTTTGAGTTACTACTCTTAGCAACTGAATCAGTATCAAATACCGAGGGGTTGCTTATAAACACTAGTAAAGTACATGTCAATAACATGTATATCAAATATACCTTTGTTCACTTTGCCATCCTTCTTATCCGCCAAGTATCTAGGGTAGTTCCATTTCTAGTGACCGTTCCCTTTGCAGTAGAAGCACTCAGTTTCAGGCTTAGGTCTATCTTTTGGACTTCTTCATGGGAGTGGCAACTTGCTTGTCATTCTTCTTGAAGTTCCCTTTCTTTCCCTTGCCCTTTTACTTGAAACTAGCAGTCTTGTCAACCATCAACACTTGATGCTTTTTCTTGATTTCTACCTTCGCCAATTTCAGCATCGCGAAGAGCTTGGGAATCGTTTCCGTTATCCCTTGCATATTATAGTTCATCACGAAGTTCTAGTAACTTGGTGATAGTGACTAGAGAACTTTGTCAATCACTATCCTATCTGGAAGATTAACTCCCACTTGATTCAAGCGATTGTAGTACTCAGACATTTTGAGCACATGCTCACTGATAACCCACAAGTATAGGGGATCAATTGTAACCCCTTTCGATAAGTAAGAGTGTCGAACCCAACGAGGAGCTAAAGGTAGAACAAATATTCCCTCAAGTTTTATCGACCACCGATACAACTCTACGCACGCTTGACGTTCGCTTTACCTATAACAAGTATAAAACTAGAAGTACTTTGTAGGAGTAACGGGATAGGTTTGCAAGAATATAAAGAGCACATAAATAAATTCTAGGGGCTGTTTAGATAAAGACGCAATAAAGTTAGTATAGCGAGTGTGGAAAAGTGGTGGTAGGAGTTGCGAAATTGTCCCTAAGCAATTGACTACTTTACTAGACGAATATCAAGTTTTATGTGGGAGAGGCCACTGCTAGCATGTCATCCCTGACTTGGAATTCTACGCACTTATGATTGGAACTATTAGCAAGCATTCGCAACTACTAACGTTCATTAAGGTAAAACCCAACCATAGCATTAAGATATATTGGTCCACCTTCAATCCCGTATGCATCAATTTCTATGCTAGGTTGAAGCTTATGTCACTCTTGCCCTCCAATACATAGTCCTATCAACATACAACTAACCCTATGGTGTGATCCGTGCACACGCTCATATGATGGGCACCGAAGGACAGCAACATAACCACAAGCAAATTAAACCAATCATAGCAATTCACCAATTACCGATAGGACAACGAAAATCTACCCAGACATCATAGGATGGCAACACATCATTGGATAATAATATGAAGCATAAAGCACCATGTTCAAGTAGAGGGTAAAGCGGGTTGCGGGAGAGTGGACTGCTGTAGATAGATGGGGGAAGGTGATGAATATGTTGGTGAAGATGACGGAGATGTTGGTGTAGATTGCGGTGACGATGATGGCCCCGGCGGCGTTCCGGCGCCACCGGGAGAGAGGGAGGGAGAGCCCCCCCCCTTCTTCTTCTTCTTCTTCCTTGGCCTCCCCCTAGATGGGAGAAGGGTTTCCCCTCTGGTCCTTGGCTTCCATGGCGGCGGAGGGGCGAGAGCCCATCCGATATTGGACCTCTCTCTCTGTTTCCTTCTGTTTCTGCGCTCCTACATTATGGCCTTTCACCGTTTCTTATATTCGCGGAGATCCGTAACTCCGATTGGGTTGAAATTTGGACACGATTTTTATCCGGATATTGGCTTTCTTGCGGCGAAAGAAGGGCACCAACCGCCTTACGGGGTGGCCACAAGGGTCAGGGGCGCGCCCACCCCCTGGGGCACGCCCCCTACCTCGTGCCCCCCTCGGGCATCGTCTCGTGTTGATTCTTCTTCCCAAAAATCACATATATTACAAACAAAATCTCCATAAGTTTTTATCCCGTTTGTTCTCTGTTTGATATGGATTTTCTGCGAAACAAAAAACATGCAACAAACAGGAACTGGCACTGGGCACTGGATCAATATGTTAGTCCCAAAAATAGTATAAAAAGTTGCCAAAAGTATGTAAAAGTTGTAGAATATTGGCATGGAACAACCAAAAATTATAGATACGACGGGGACGTATCAGCATCCCCAAGCTTAATTCCTGCTCATCCTCGAGTAGGTAAATGATAAAAAAGATAATTTTTTGATGTGGAATGCTACCTAGCATAATCTTGATCATGTAATCTAATCATGGCATGAATATTAAGACACGAGTGATTCAAAGCAATAGTCTATCATTTGACATTATGAGAATAATACTTCAAGCATACTAATAAAGCAATCATGTCTTTTCAAAATAATATGGCCAAAGAAAGTTATCCCTACAAAATGATATAGTCTAGATATGCTCCATCTTCATCACACAAAATATTCAAATCATGCACAACCCCGATGACAAGCCAAGCAATTGTTTCATACTTTTGATGTTCTCAAACCTTTTCAACTTTCACGCAATACATGAGCGTGAGCCATGGATATAGCACTATAGGTGAAATAGAATATGATGATGGAGGTTGTGTGGAGAAGACAAAAAAGGGAGAAAGTATCACATCGATGCGGCTAATCAACGGGCTATGGAGATGCCAATCAATTGATGTCAATGCGAGAAGTAGGGATTGCCATGCAACGGATGCACTAAGAGCTATAAGTGTATGAAAGCTCAAACTGGAAACTAAGTGGGTGTGCATCCAACTTGCTTGCTCATGAAGACCTCGGGCATTTGAGGAAGCCCATCACCGGAATATACAAGCCAAGTTCTATAATGGAAATTCCCACTAGTATATGAAAGTGATAACTCAAGAGACTCTATGAAGAACATGGTGCTAATTTGAAGCACAAGTGTGGTAAAAAGATAGTAGCATTGCCCCTTCTCTCTTCTTCTCTCATTTTGTGTGTGTTTTTTTGTGTTTTTTGGTGGGCTTCTTTGGCCTCTTTTTTATTTGGGCTTCTTTGGCCTCTTTTATTTTTTTAAAGTCCGGAGTCTCATCCCGACTTGTGGGTGAATCATAGTCTCCATCATCCTTTCCTCAGTGGGACAATTCTCTAATAATGATGATCATCACACTTTTATTTACTTACAACTCAATATTACAACTCGATGTCTAGAACAAAGTATGACTCTATATGAATGCCTCCGGCGGTGTACCGGAATGTACAATGATCTAGCGTAGCAATGACATTAAAAACGGACAAGCCATGAAAACACCATGCTAGCTATCTTACTATCATACAAAGCAATATGACAATGAAAGCTCAAGTCATGTATATGATGATGATGGAAGTTGCATGGCAATATATCTCGGAATGGCTATGGAAATGCCATGATAGGTAGGTATGGTGGCTGTTTTGAGGAAGATATAAGGAGGCTTATGTGTGATAGAGTGTATCGTATCACGGGGTTTGGATGCACCGGCGAAGTTTGCACCAACTCTCGAGGTGAGAAAGGGCAATGCACGGTACCGAAGAGGCTAGCAATGATGGAAGGGTGAGAGTGCGTATAATCCATGGACTCAACCGAAGAGGCAAAGTTTGCACCAACTCTCGAGGTGAGAAAGGGCAATGCACGGTACCGAAGAGGCTAGCAATGATGGAAGGGTGAGAGTGCGTATAATCCATGGACTCAACATTAGTCATAAAGAACTCACATACTTATTGCAAAAATCTATTAGTCATTGAAACAAAGTACTACGTGCATGCTCCTAGGGGGACAGATTGGTAGGAAAATACCATCGCTCGTCTCCGACCGCCACTCATAAGGAAGACAATCAATAAATACCTCATGCTCCAACTTTGTTACATAACGGTTCACCATACATGCATGCTACGAGAATCACAAACTTCAACACAAGTATTTCTACAATCCACAACTACCCAATAGCATGACTCTAATATCACCATCTTTATATCGCAAAACTATTGCAAGGAATCAAACATATCATATTCAGTGATCTACAAGTTTTATGTAGGATTTTATGACTAACCATGTGAATGACCAATTCCTGTCAACTCTCTAAATAGATATAAGTGAAGCAAGAGAGTTTAATTCTTTCTACAAAAGATATGCCCACGCTCTAACAAATATAAGTGAAGCAAAAGAGCATTCTACAAATGGCGGTTTTCTATGTGTAGAGAAACATGCAATCCATACTTCAAATGATATAAGTGAAGCACATGAAGCATTCTATAAAGCCATACTCAAAAGATACAAGTGAAGTGCAAAGAGCATTCTATAAATCAACCATGGACTATCTCATACTAGCATGGTGCATCAAAGAAAATTGAAAACTAAATGCAAAAGACACTCCAAGACTTGCACATATAACATGAACGAAACGAACCGAAAATATACCAATACTTGTTGAAGAAAGATGGGATGCCTTCCAGGGCATCCCCAAGCTTAGACGCTTGAGTCTCCTTGAATATTTACTTGGGGTGCCTTGGGAATCCCCAAGCTTGAGCTCTTGCCTCTCTTGCTTCTCCTCATATCGAGACCACCTCGATCTTTCATCACTTCATCCACACAAAACTCAACAGAAAGCTCGGTAAGATCAGTTAGTATAATAAAGCAAATCACTACTCTAAGTACTGTTGCAAACCAATTCATATTTTGTTTTTGCACTGTAGCTACTGTAATATAACTTTTCCATGGCTTAATCCATTGATAGAAATCGATAGTTTCATCAAAACAAGCAAACAATGCATCAAAAAACAAAATCTGTCTTAAACAGGACAGTCTGTACTAATATGAACATTCACCATACTTCTGGTACTCCAAAAGTTCTGAAAAAATTAGAAAAAATAAAAAAATTGTATAGAAAGACAGTGCAAGAAGTTTCAGAACCGTCTGACGTTCCAGTAAAAGATGGAAAATCGCGCACTACAGCCCAAGTTTCTGTTTTGCACCGCACAAACCAACAAGCAATGTAAACATCCTAAAGGCAAATCTTGGCACATTATTTTTATGATACAATGGAATTGTAAAAGGGGATAATTATTTTTGTTGAAAAGTTTCTGTAATCAAGGGTCACAAAGTTTCCATGAGCATGAACAAAGTTCGAGGCTAGCTCCCATTTTAACAATGCTTGTCTTTCTCACTTTTGCTTTTCTTTTTGAAATTTTTTGGGTTCCCCTATTTATTTTTTTGTTATTAAACTCTATAAAAGCACTCAACAGAAATAAATGACTCTCCAAAACTTCCGGGTTGTCTCCCTGGCAGCACTTTTTTTAAAGGCATTAATCTAGGCATAAAGTGCTCAAGTAACGAATCCACCCGGATCCCAATGTATATCAAAGCCAATTTTAATTAACAATGATTTGGCATTTAGTAGTGAGCACAAAGAAACATATATCAAGAAACGACGAAGTCTAACTCTCTTCCTATGCATCGGCATGTCATACAAGAACAATTCATGCACATCAAGTAAAGGCCAATACATAACATAAGCAGTTTCTTGCAATTTTTTTTGTGTGGGAAACATAGAGAGGTGGAGATATAGTTCCTTTCTCATAATAATTGCAAGTAGGAGCAGCAAGCACATGCATATTATATCTATCAAAATCATCATGTGTAGTAGTAAAACGCAACCCATCAATATAATCCTTAATAAGGGCAAACTTCTCCGATATAGTGTAGCCGGGAGAATTCAAAAGGATAATAGGACTATCATGCGTGGGTGCAATAGCAACAATTTCAGGTCTAACATAAGGAACTATAGCAAGTTCATCTCCATAAGCATAATTCATATTGGCATCTTGGCCACAAGCATAGCAAGCATCATCAAAAAGGGATATTTCAAAAGAACCAACGGGATCATAACAATCATCATAGCATTCATCCTTCAGTAAATTCGAAGGGAAATTAAACAATGTATGGCATAAAGAGTTACTCTCATTAGATGGTGAGAACGGGCGATCAATCCTCTCTTCCTCCTTTTGTTCTTCGCTCTCCTCCTCATCTTTTTCATCCAATGAGCTCACACTTTTATCAATTTCTTCTTCCATAGACTCCTGAAAATATTAGTCCCTTCTCGGACAGCGGAGACTTTCTGAATAAATTCATCAATATCATAATTGTATTTATAATTCTCATAGAAATATTTAAGGATAGCTAATTTTTCAGGTCTAGAAACTGAATCATCAAAATCTTCAAACTCTTTAAACAAAGATTCAATTTCACAAGCACCCTTAAAAGCAACAAATTCTTCTATTCGTTCCACATCATAGTAATCACATATACCATTAGCATAAGAAGCTAAGGTTTCATTATCATTAAATTTGCATGAAAAGGGAAGGTGTTGAGCCTTCATCCTAGAGCAACAAGTATAATCACGTCTCAAGCATAGATCCCGAGCATACCAACGCAAAATATAAATTTGATCCCAAAATAGTTTCCCTTTCTGAGTCAAGCGATAATCCCTAAAGTATTCATGTTGATCCAACGTGTCTCTCATTATATAATTGAATGGGGTTTTCTCAGGATTATTAAAGTAGTGCATAATATTTTTCACATAATGAGCATCGAGGGTTTTAGGAGGTTCCCCATCTCCATGAGTAGCAAGTAAACCTATTTTTTTTGGTATTTCATGTTCCATATGTTGGGGAACGTAGTAATTTCAAAAATTTCCTATGCACACGCAAGATCATGGTGATGCATAGCAACGAGAGGGGAGAGGGTTGTCTATGTACCCTCGTAGACCGACAACGGAAGCATTATAACAACACGGTTGATGTAGTCGTACGTCTTCACGGCCCGACCGATCAAGCACCGAAACTACGACACCTCCGAGTTCTAGCACACGTTCAGCTCGATGATGATCCCCGGACTCCGATCCAGCAAAGTGTCGGGGATGAGTTCCGTCAGCACGACGGCGTGGTGACGATCTTGATGTTCTACCGTCGCAGGGCTTCGCCTAAGCACCGCTACGATATGACCGAGGTGGAATATGGTGGGGGGGGGGGCACCGCACATGGCTAAGGAATGATCACGAAGATCAACTTGTGTGTCCATAAGGTGCCCCCTGCCCCCGTATATAAAGGAGTGGAGGAGGGGAGGGCCGGCCCTCTCTATGGCGCGCCCTAGGGGAGTCCTACTTCCACCGGGAGTAGGATTCCCCCTTTCCTAGTACAACTAGGAGTCCTTCCAAGTAGTATGAGTAGGAGACAAGGAAGGGGAAGAAGGAAGAGAAGGAAGGAGGGGGCGCCGCCCCTCCCCCTAGTCCAAGGCCCACATACTTCTTCCCCCGTATTCCCGTAACTCTCCGGTACTCCGAAAAATACCCGAATCACTCGGAACCTTTCCGATGTCCGAATATAGTCGTCCAATATATCGATCTTTACGTCTCGACCATTTCGAGACTCCTCGTCATGTCCCCGATCTCATCCGGGACTCTGAACTCCTTCGGTACATCAAAACTCATAAACTCATAATATAACTGTCATCGAAACCTTAAGCATGCGGACCCTACGGGTTCGAGAACAATGTAGACATGACCGAGACACGTCTCCGGTCAATAACCAATAGCGGAACCTGGATGCTCATATTGGCTCCCACATATTCTACGAAGATCTTTATCGGTCAGACCGCATAACAACATACGTTGTTCCATTTGTCATCGGTATGTTACTTGCCCGAGATTCGATCGTCGGTATCTCAATACCTAGTTCAATATCGTTACCGGCAAGTCTCTTTACTCGTTCTGTAATACATCATCTCGCAACTAACTCATTAGTTGCATTGCTTGCAAGGCTTAAGTGATGTGTATTACCGAGTGGGCCCAGAGATACCTCTCCGACAATCGGAGTGACAAATCCTAATCTCGAAATACGCCAACCCAACATGTACCTTCGGAGACACCTGTAGAGCTCCTTTATAATCACCCAGTTACGTTGTGACGTTTGGTAGCACACAAAGTGTTCCTCCGGTAAACGGGAGTTGCATAATCTCATAGTCATAGGAACATGTATAAGTCATGAAGAAAGCAGTAGCAACATACTAAACGATCGAGTGCTAAGCTAACAGAATGGGTCAAGTCAATCACATCATTCTCCTAATGATGTGATCCCATTAATCAAATGACAACTCATGTCTATGGCTTGGAAACATAACCATCTTTGATTAACGAGCTAGTCAAGTAGAGGCATACTAGTGACACTCTGTTTGTCTATGTATTCACACATGTATTATGTTTCCGGTTAATACAATTCTAGCATGAATAATAAACATTTATCATGAAATAAAGAAATAAATAATAACTTTATTATTGCCTCTAGGGCATATTTCCTTCAGATCGGCTGGATGATTCTAATCATTTCCCATAAGGGTGATATGAGCAGTGGCCTAGCCAATGGTAGGCTGGCCGGGCCATGGCACACCCAGAAGTTTTTTACTTCCATCAACACCTAACCGGCCCATCATCTGACTTGAGCAGCCCAGAAACATCCAGCCGGCTCCGCATGAGAGGAGACCTAGACCAGGCCCGCAAAGGCTATATCTCGCTTATAGCGAGCCCGATGTATGACTCGCCTGAAGCTTGTAAAGTAATGGGCCGACCCATTAGCTTATACCGAAAACAAATAAAGTAGAGAAAAGGGTGCCGCGTGGGAATCAAACCCAGGATTGTTCAGTTGTAGCGCACTGCCGCTAGCTACCGCGCCATCGTCCGGTTCACGTTAAGTTAGTATGTCACGACCTAGCTAGTTGAAGAAAAAAGAGCTGGTCTTCCATTGTTTTTTTTGTTTTTATCAGGTTTTCTTCATTTCTTTCTCGATTCTTACTATTTTTTTCTTGGTTTTCTTTGTTTCTTTTTTGTTTTTCACAACCATTTCTATTTCTTTTGTTTTTATTCATTTTCTTTGGTTTTGTTTTTATGTTTTGTCATTTTTCATTGGTTTTCTTTTATTTTCTCTTGGGTTTTCATTGTTTTTATAAACACATTTTTCGTATATATCTAATGTGTTCTTCTAATACACGATTAATAATTTTCAAATACAAGATTAAAAAATTAATATGCACATTTAACATTTTGAAATGCCTGATTAACATTTTTCAAATACTAGATTAACATTTTTTTGAATGCAGATCAACTATTTTTTCTGTAAAAACGTTGTTTTTCATATTCTTGATTGAAAATTTTCAAATACAAGCTTAACATTTTTAATACATGGTCAATATTTTTTCTATACACACTTCTTGATTAACATTTTTCAAATAACACTTTATAGTTTTTTGAATACATGGTCAACAGTTTTTCTATACATGTTTAACATTTTTCAAATTCTTAATTGACATTTTTTGAAGATATTTTTTTCAAATGCTTGGTTAACGATTTTTTTCCAAAAATTGTGTAAAATGTTTTTTGTAATATATTTATGTATAATATTTGGAAGTATAAGTAAAAGTGTTTTTTTGTAAAAGGCATGTGCATAGTGTTCAAAACGGCATATGCATACGACATGCAAATAGTGCGGGCTCGCTCCGCGAGCCAAGGCCGCACCATCTCTGATCGACAAACAAGAAACCGCAACACGTCAAGGCTGCACCTATAATGAATCTAGATCGACCATTCGGATCCTGCATCATACCGATACCTACATAGATCTCATTTGAAAACTGGCATATCATAACTTGGGAAAATATGTTTACCTGTTTTTGAGAAATTTGAAAAAGTTCATGAATTAAAAATATTGTGGGATTTTTATTATAAAAATACGTTCAAAATAATTGAAAAACATGGAATAAAAAAATTTCACAATTTTTATAAAATGTTCACAGACTTTAATCACGAAATTAATAAAAAAGAAAAGGAGAGAAAAACCAACTGGGCTTAAGGGGAGTGGCGTTCTGCCTGTGGGCTGGGCCTTGCTAGCGGGGCGGCGGGCCACATTCATTCGTTGGATGACGATGGATAAAAGAAGGCCAGAGAAGAAACCAGAAGAAGAAAGAAAGAACGGCATTTTGGCTCCCCCATCGGACGGATCGGAGTTGGCGAGCGACGGAGGAACCCTAACCTATATCAGCGAAGAAGAACAGGTGCGCGCCCCAAATTCCGTGCTATTACGCAGGCGACTACCGATGGCGGCGCTTCGAGTCGCGGCGAGGAGGCTCGTCGGCGGTGGCCAGACGCCGGCGGTGGCTGTGGACAAGGCGCAACGCCGGCTCTTCCCGAGGCTGTCCCAGGTCCACCGGGTTAGGTCCACCACATCCTCCGCTGCTGCGGCGGCCAAGGTACTTTACCCCCGCCGGCTGACCAATTTCATATCTTTTTCAGTTTTGTGCGATTGTTTCTGTAACCTGGACTAGTATATGCTGTGCTAATAGCTCGTTCGATAATCCAACTCCAAAATTGAATCCAGTTCTTGCGTTTCCTCAAGAAAAAGAAAAATATAACAATTGTTCTCGACCTGGCAAGATGCATAATCAATCCGAGGACCGAATAACAAAACCCTGTATCTAAACGCTTTGATCCATGGACCGGCTAGTACTACTATTTTTCCGTTGCATGATCATTTATGTAGCAAATCTTATGCTCTACTGCAATCTGCAAAGCAGGGCTGTGATTGTGAAGATCGGGAGAAACTCCTGAGAGAGATCCATAACATGAGAGAGGAGCTGTACGATAAGGTTTCGCACGCGGAAAGGACCTACGATATCCCTGGCAGGGCAGGCAAACATATCAGTCAGCTGCGCGAGGAGCTCGCCGTGCAAGTGGATCCTAGACCCGGGGACAGCACATGGTATGTATAATCATCTTCTATTTACAAGATTTTTGGGGGGTTAACAAGTTATCTCATCTGAACCTAACCTGTAGGCGCGAGATGCGAGTGCTAGATCCACTTGATCGTTGCATGGGATTTGCAACTTTGACCTTCAGCTTGTATGTGCTCATGAGCATGGCCGCTGGTTAAGATCGTTGAATTGGATCCAGATGAAAAGCAATGGATCCAGAAGAAAAGAGGGGAGGCGCGCAAGCAAAGTGAAACAAAATGATTGAGGGCCATGTTTATGAACGGCACAGGTCCAATAAATGGTTGTTAGTGTGCGAAAAATGCTAGTAATGGAGGCCGCGCTACAGGCAGGCACACACATGCAAAGCACCTGGGCATCTTACACGCATCTGACATGTAGGCACAACATCGGTCGCTGTAGAACTCCTGTGCATGCATGCTGTGGACGATTGTTGGCCAGCGGAGGGTACTAGCGGGCAAAGTGCGACGTGGAGCATTTGCGTCCAGCGAACATCCATGGGTGTTACGTTTTCACCATTTGCTCGTGACTAAGCAAGCAAGATTATTTTTGATCATGTTAATTCGGATGTCTGATTTCACCAGCAAATGCACATCGATGTGTAAACTGATAAACACTAATCCTAAACAGGCGTTTCGTCATTTTTACACGCCAGGAAATCGGAGCGGCTTAGGTACATGCACGTGCTTATGTTGAATCAGATAGATCAAGCAGTTTTGTCCTTGATTAATCATGCCACGGCGTCATGTTCATGCATAAGTGTTCGGTCTGCATTAACGTCTTAAGTTTCAGGAGAGACGCCCGCTCTAGTCGTACAGCAATGCGCCGCGCTCTGTGCTTCACTTTCCCTCGTTCCGGTCACTTGTGCGAATTTACTTCACGCTCACATCCACCAGCCCCTGTTGTCGTCTACCTCCACCCAACCAATTGACCGCCATGTCTCTCTGTTCTTCTCCCCCGAAGGAACACCCAAGGAACAAGGTGCGGCACCTCCACCGCCGAGCTGGCGACGGCGAGGCTTAGGGTCAGTTTGGTTGAAGGCCTGGACAAGATGCCTGGAAAAAACCCATGCCTCAGTTGTTGGAAATTTACCTGGTCAGGCGGGCCTAGCGTGCGTGCGCTTTTTGTTTCACCCTGGCCCTGCTACAGCCTTGCAGTGCAATAGCCTATGCGCGTGTATATGAACGCTTGTGTCTGTACTGATGCTAAAAAAAACTTGATGCAAAAGATATAATATAATATTGCCAGGTGCCCTAATCACTTTTCAGGCTTCTGCATGCCAGGCTAGTATCTACTGTCCCTGGACACACCAAACAGACCCAGGCAGGTCCAGGGAAGCTCCATGCCAGACAATTCTTTGCCGACGGTCGGCGAGGCCACTTCCGAGGAACTCTGCCGCTGCATGAATAAAACTTGCAACGTCTAGACGGCTGTGTGAATTTTTTTTATGGATGTTCTGTTAATAAAATTTGTCAATTTGACTTTTGACACGCTAGAAAATCCAGCCAGCCGAGATACTTGAGCTTGCTAATGAAGACGGTTATAGGGTAAACCGTTTTTTAACAAGCGCTAGTTAAGATAACAAGCCTAGCGGCAGGGCCACGCTCATTGCACTTTTGGCATTCATGTTTACACGCGGGCACAGTACCACCGCTAGGTTGCAACAGCTTTGCGTCGTGCAGGCCGGTGCATTTTACCCCGTTTTCTTACTTCTATGGATTTACTACGCCCTAACATTAACGACCCCGATGTGTTCGGCGCACTGCTTAGTTGACCAGCCGGTGTGGAATGCGCACGACGGAGGCGAGCTATCCCGGGGTTTCCAACTGTTTACGGAGTGCGTCGACGTAGCTACTTTAGTTGGGAAGGTCACCTATGGACATTGTTATCGTTCTGCGAATCAGGCAGCGCATGTGCTAACCAATTATAGTTTTTGTAATAAGATTCCGCTTAGTTCGAGTGGCGAACCTCCGGATTGTCTGGTCGCTAAGCTCGTGGATGATGTAATGCTTTCATTTATTTATTAGTAAAGCTAATCATGATGTGTGTATGGCCGTGAACCAAGATTGGTCTAACATTGTGTTCAAAGAAAAAGCTTGGTCTAACATTCAGTTAGGTCAAACACGCTCGCAGAAACTCGGTCCTTTTTTCCCTGAAGACAGCTTATAGCACACAAATTCAGTACTTAACATTTTTTGAGGTGGACAGAAACCATACAGAACAATGGTTAATCCATGCTGCGGGGATACATTTGCAATGGAGCAAACTCCCTTAGCACGCGCATGCCAAGCCAGAGCCCATGCGGCTGCAGCTCAGTGCTTCATGCACTGAGGGGCAGTTTGGTTCGTGACCTGGGTTGCATGCCTGGGAAAAGGTAGTGCCTGGTAGTGGCTTGAAGAGCAGCAGTTTTTCTGCCTGGTGAGGCATACCTGACGGTGGAGTGTTTGGTTGGAGGCCTCAAGCCTGGGGTGTGAGAAGAGCACATGAAAGACAAAAAGGTGTACTAGAGCTGAATAGAAAACGTCACATCATATGCTAATTTGAGGAATTAGCAGTCCCAGGCTGCGGTTGCTCCGGCCAGGCGTGGGGAAAAGGACGCCTGGTCCAGGCTAATGAAGCTGCCGGGTGTCAAACCAGGCTAATGAAAGTTCAGGCCAGGCTACTTTACACCTTGTCCAGGATAGCAAGCAAACATCTACCAGTTACTTCTCAGGCAGGCTTCAGGCGAGGCACCAAGTGTCCAGGATTCCAACCAAACATGCCTTGAATGCGTGTTCCATCGTTCAGGAACACCTGCACGTCACAGAGGATCTTGCATCTAGCAACATAGGAGCTCCAGGGCATGCACTGTCACTTCACTAAGCAGCACATGCCTGAAACA
The DNA here is from genome assembly GCF_018294505.1 of Triticum aestivum. Taxonomy (NCBI): domain Eukaryota; kingdom Viridiplantae; phylum Streptophyta; class Magnoliopsida; order Poales; family Poaceae; genus Triticum; species Triticum aestivum. The sequence continues at coordinate 580,320,907 of NC_057794.1, forward strand.
GCGCAGACCAAACTACGCAGTGAACATAAAGCAAACGCGCTGACGGTTGTGTTATCAGTCTAATCAAGTCTGTCAACAACAAAACCGCCGGGTGATCACAAGTGCAATTTTACAAACACCCACACATTTCTCCCCATGGAGCTAGCAGTACGCCACGCATACCAACTCAGATCAAGCCAAGTGCATATATTAAGTTGAGGCCCCAACAAGTCCACGCAAGATACAAGACTGATGGGATTGCAGCACTTCTGAATTCAAGTTTAAGAAGAAGAAAAAAAATATGAACTGAAATGTAGAGAAACTGAATTTAGGAACACTCTTGCTACATTTGATAAGGCAAGGCGGAATACCGTAAGCAGCTAGGTAATTTACAAGGCCGACCCACCCGAATCTCTTGGTGGCCTTTCCCTCGGCTTTCATCACAGAAGATGCTTGCAATAGCAATCCTTCAGTTCTCTAACTCCTGGCTAACGTGAATCATTCAAAAACTACCACTTATTGGGTCGGGCAACCTGACACGTGAAATCGATGCCGGGCTACACTTCCTTCAATTAATTGTTTATTATGTTTACTTTGGCGGAGCATTTAATCCAACTGAATAGATAGGTAGCACCAAAATAAATAAGCGCAAATGGTAAGGTTACACAGCTCGTAATACAAGCACATGATTCCAACAATTTGAATAAAAAGATTATGTCTGGTTACACATAAAAATCGCAAACTAATCCAAGTGCATCCTTATTGACGAAAAATGGTTTTCCCCGCTTTGCATTACAAGGCAACCATCTGAGACAACCAACGACATGTACAGGTGCTGAGACGGAAGCAGCACAGTCACACCCAAAAAAAATGAAAGAGAAAATACAAAAGAAACAAATGTCGATAACGGAGGATCGACAAAAACGGCGCACCCTCAGGTGCCACCGCGTCGGTGTCGGCCAAGCCAATGTGGATTTCTTCCGATCCCAACCATCACCTCAGACACTCCAGAGCTCGCCACCAAACCGACCACCACCCTGCGCCAACACAGTCACGAAGATACCCACGCTGTCTCACCACGTCACCACGAAGTATGGCCTGCACAACGAAGAAGAGGAGCCGAGACTAGGGCAGCAACACCGTCGGCATGCGGGAGGGCTCCACCTCCACCGTCCATGACGGTAGTCAACCAGAAACAATGGCAGGAGCCTACCAGGCCCGGCCGAGCGCTCGAAGGCCCGGACAGCTCCCGCCTTCGCAGTTCCAAGCTGCTCCCTTTCCTTCCCGCACAGAGGGCGTCGAGGTCGCACCGGAGCTGGCCCGCGAGGACCCAGATGGGGCCCTACGGGCCCAGATCTGGGTCGGGGGCGCGCGGCCGACCGCCCAGCACCACCGGACCGCCCCGCCGCCAAGTGGGGGCACCACCACTGCGTGCGCCGCCACCAAGACGCCGGACCGCCACCAGCCGAGCACCACCGCCACGCCCCGGGAAGGAGGAGCGCGCGCGGAGGAACGGGAGGACCCGCCGCCGCTAACACCACCCAGCCAGATCCAGGGGCGACCGCCGGTGGCGGCAGGGAGGAAGGAAGAAGGAGGGTGGACGAGGGAAAAGGGGGCGCGCGCCGACCTAACCGCCTCCCGAGGAGACGGCGGAGGCGGTGGGACGGGCGTTGGGCGGCCGGCGGTGGCGGGGGAACCCTAGCTGGAGGAGGGGTGCTCGTGCATCCTTATTCTAACACAGATAACAAAATTCTACATACTGGACAGTGGGAACAACTCTATTCTAATAAACACAACCCAAAAATGAAAGGTCATACACAAGCCCGTCCTCATCCATAATCTCCAAATATATTTCTAAGAACTAAGGTACCACCTACCAAGTAGATCATGACATGTTCAGTTTTGAAAAAAAAATGACGCCCTCTTGAAAAATTATCTATACATGAGCAGCTGCCATCGGGGCCCACCACTCTCAAATTTGTCAGAGCTTCTCCATGTTCTGCTTCCTTGGTAGCGTCTCCCTTGCGTAAACTCACGGACTACCATCCGGAGAGCAGATTCCTAGAAGTCAAGATGACAACAAATGCAGCTGCAGCACATCAGCAAGAAGTGCCAGCATGAAGGCAACAAATGCAGTTGCTGCAAGAAGTGCCACCGAGACCATTTCAATTGCTTTTGCATAGGGAAAAGATGGATGTTAGCATTTAACACATTGATCACTTTGTAGTTTGTACAGTTAAGACATCTCCAATGCGGACCCACAAACTTCACGCATCCGCCCGGACCGCGGAAGCCATCCAACGCGGCCATGTATCGGTCCGCAACACGGTCTAGACATACTTCCTCCCGCAAATCGGAGACAAACATAGGGGACTTTGCGGGAGTTCGGATCTCTCCCAAGCCTCCTTCTGACCACCATGGCATACCCAAACTCCTCTTCCCTTGCCCACGCACGTTCCCGCCCAGCGCCAACTGCCCGCATGCAAGCCGCTGTAGAGCGTGCCGCTCCACATTGAAGACAACTCAGGGCGGTCGCGACCTCTCACTGCTTCCGTCATTGAAGTGGCGCGCCGACCAAGGGCGCTGTCCGCGACGCGTCTCTGGTGTCCGCCCCTGTTCAGTGCCAGAGATGTGTGACTGGACGGGACCGGACGGGACAGATATCTATCATGCCATTCAATGCCCTTTCCGTTCATATGCCGCCGTTAATCAGGCTCGTCGGCCGAGAAACCCACTCCGGTGCCGCGCATTGACGCACCCGGACGCCTTGCCTCACCGGAATTCACTATTTAAAGACGGCCACACTTGGCTAACTCCACATCACAACACAAGCCGCTCCCCATCCTCCTCCCTTGTACTGCATCCGCCATGACTGCAGGCGGCAAATCTCTATGGGAGAGCCTTTCCTTGGAGATGAAGCACATTGTGGCTTCCCATTCCACGGAGATGAAGCACACCGTGGCCGCCCTTGCCACTGCCTGGCAGAGCCGCCGTGCCAGGCGGATGGAGGCTGGCTTGCCAGCCAGCTCGCCCGAGGTCCCCGACGATGAGAATGACATCAAGATGGAGACGGGCTCTGATGACATCATCCCAGCTCTTGTGCCTCTTGTGCATGCCGGCTTCGCCATGGAGCAGGCCCAAGCGATCATGGTGGAGGTGCAACCTACGTCGGCTCCTTTGTCGGTGTTCTGGAAGGCGCAAGAGGAATAGCGGTACAACTTCTTCCTCCTGGAGCAGCACAAGCCGGCGGAGGGCAATATCTACGGCTAGCTTCGCCGCGGAGCAGGGTGCCATCTACGATGACGTCCACGCTCAAGCCGCTGCTCGGCAGGAAGTAGTTGCGGAGCCGTAGCTGCAGGAGACCGCGGATGAGAACAACACCAGCTGCACCTCCTACGCGCCGCTGACGAACTATCAGGCTACCCGGTGGGACAACGACAACGCCAGCGCCACCATTTCCATCGTGTACCTCACGTCCACCGGCGATGGACGGGTCACGGACTCCTCCGGGGATGAGTAGGCCACGGGTGGCAGCAGGACCTTATGTCCCATGTGGGCCTATCCATCTCCCATACTCTACTCTTTCTCGCCAGATACCGCACCTTCACTTCATGGGTCTTATTGCCGGTGCTCATGGAGATGACGGATGGAGGACGACACGGGCTTGCACGCCGGGTGCCGCCGCTGTAGGATAGGTTTAGAGTCGGTCGTTTTTTGTTTGAAATGTAATGAAAATCCTTCGTCTTTGTATGAAATCCGTCATGTTTATATGAAATCCGCTCATGTTTGCACGAATTTCATTTGGTTTGTTGAAAAAAGAGTTTGAAATGTATGCAACTATAGTTGGATGGCGACCCCCCGCATCGGTGAGTCCACAGACGGATGCGGGAGGCAATTTGCGGGTTGCCGTTGGAGATGCCCTAAAAGCCTATCACATTTCTACAATGATGTGCACTGATGGATATATGAGATAGCAGGGTAAATGACCGGAAGTTTTAGAAAAACAGAGGAATAATATTAACTGTGGTGTTCACATGAACCAGGAATAATATTAACTGTGGTGTTCACATGAACCATCCAATGATACTATTTGAAATGCATGATAGCATCAATGACTATTAGAGAAAATATATCAACTTCAGATTATTTCTTCAGCTCCAATTAAAATCCAAGCAATTTATAGTTTCACGGTGCGGACATCCCCAAAATCTAGAAAAGAAATGGACCCGATGGAGAGAGTAAATCTAATATGAACGGGAGCATCCTAGCACTTCATAGATTTGCCAATCACACTTGAACCTCACCAAGGATATATCTCACGGGTGCTATAAACCCGGACGGAGGGAGTAGATCTAATGTATTGACCACCAATGTAGTAAACCCAGACAGAGAGACGTGGTCTTCTTCGGAGGCGTCTGGCAATGGCTGTGACATGGCCTTGAGGCTCTGAGTCTAGCTACCTCACCATTCATGGTTGGAGGATCACTACTAGGAAAAGAACTATAGATGGAATTAACACTAATGACGCACCAGACATGTGGTGCGTTATTACTATATACTAATGGCGAACCATGTGTTGGTGCGCCATTAGTGTCCAAATACTAATGGCGCACCACATCCACGGTGCGCCATTAGTAAAAAAAAATTATTTTTTTTCAAAACTACTAATGGCGCACCGTGGGGATGGTGCGCCATTACTAGTTGGCCACCACTTCCACCGAATGCACCCCTCCGGTGGACCGTCTTTTCAGTTTTAAAAAAGTAAAAAAATGATGAAAATATAAAAAAATAAAAGAAAATAAGTTTCCCATGTGATATGTGGTCTAGTTGTTGTGAAAATTTACAAATATGAATTTTGACTTTATTTGCGAAATCTCTCGAGAATTTGTAAAATGGGCATAACTTTTGCGTACGAACTCGGATGAAAAAGTTTTTTATATGAAAAATCATCTACTCGAAAAGTTACATCCGAATTTAACAAGGGAAACTCCGTTAAACATTTTCAAAATCCTCAAAAACCTAACAGAAAAAAAGATACGAGACTTTTAAGATCTGGAGAGGCAAAAAAATTCAAAAAAAATTCAAACTTACTAATGACGCACCTACCCATGGTGCGCCACTACTATCTTCCCGCCTTCAAAATTCAAAATAAGTCAAAAAAATAAAAAAAAAGTTACTAATGGCGCACCTGCCCATGGTGCGCCATTAGTATCTTCCCGCCTTCAAAATTCAAAATAAATCAAAAAAATAAAAAAAATTACTAATGGCGCATCTGCCCGCGGTGCACCATTACTATGCCGTATATATGGCTGGACGTGGTCCTCTCCTCCTTACCTCTTCATTCTTCTCCTCCACTCCACCTCTCCTCCACTCCATCTCCTCCTCTCCTCCACTCCATCTTCCCTTCTCTCCTCCACCATACTACCCTCCTCCTCTCCGGCGACCTCCTCCTCCCTCCTCTCCTCCCCTCCCCTCCCCTCACGGTTTCTCCTCCCTCCTCTCCGGTGAGCTCCTCCTCCCTCCTCTCCTCCCATCCCCTCATGGTTTCTCCTTCCTCCTCTCTGATGCTCCGGTGAACTCCTCTCCGGCGACCTCCTCTTCTTCGGCGAACTCCTCATCCTCTCCGGCGATGTAGGCGAGCGCCTCTCCGGTGACCTCCTCCTCCTCCTCTCCGGCGAACTCCTCTCCGGCAAAAGAACGTACAAGATCCAAAAACAGGAACAAAATTTGAAATAATATTGTGCCAAAAAACGAGCAAAAAAACGAGCAAAAAATGGGCAAAAAAATCACGATCCAGATCCAAATTCAAAATTCAAAAATAGCAATGGCGCACGATGGGGGTTAGACGGTGCGCAACTACTATTTTCCCGCCTTCAAAATTTAAAAATACTAATGGCGCACCAGTGGCCTATACTAATGGCGCATCGTGGCCTATACTAATGGCGCACCAGTGGTGCGCCATTAGTAAAAAATACTAGTGGCGTGATACTAATGACGCACCAGTGATGCGCCATTAGTAGGCAAAACTGGTGCGCCATTAGTAGCCCTTTTCCTAGTAGTGGATGGAAAAGGCGAGACCTTTCATTAGTGTGGAGTAGGTGGCACCTCCCCACCTGCTCGTCTGGTGAGTACGTTGGTGTGTGTGTGTGCATGTGTCCCTCCTCCAGGGAGGTTGTACCTGTACTATTGTTCTCTTCCTATTTAATGAAATGAAACGCAAAATCTAATGTGTTTTCTCAAAAATATTGCTAACAAAATTGTCTATAATTTCTGGAGTGTATTTTGAACAGAGGAAGCTGTTTAGTAAATGTACGATAAAATCTTGAGGTCGTTATCATTGACCATCTGAAAGATCGAGGATGTCGCCTAGAGGGGGGTGAATAGGCGCTTTAAAATAATTACGGTTTAGGCTTGAACAAATGCGGAATAAACCTAGCGGTTAATTTGTCAAGCACAAAACCTACAACAACTAGGCTCATCTATGTGCACCAACAACTTATGCTAAGCAAGATAAATAACTAAATGATAGCAAGATATATAATAAGAAACAATATGGCTATCACAAAGTAAAGTGCATAAGTAAAGGGCTCGGGTAAGAGATAACCGAGGCACGCGGAGACGGTGATGTATCCCGAACTTCACACCCTTGTGGATGCTAATCTTCTTTTGGAGCGGTGTGGAGGCACAATGCTCCCCAAGAACCCACTAGGGCCACCCTAATCTCCTCATGCCCTCGCACAATACAAGATGTCGTGATTCCACTAAGGGACCCTTAAGGGCGCTCACCGAACCCGTACAAATGGCAACCCTTGGGGGTGGTCACCGAACCCGTACACTTTGGCAACCCTTGGGGGCGGTCACCGGAACCCGTCAAATTGCTCGGGGTGATCTCCACAACCTAATTGGAGACCCCGACGCTTGCCCAGAGCTTTACACCACAATGATTGAGCTCCGAACACCACCAACGTCTAGGGCGCCCAAGCACCCAAGAGGAACAAGCTCAAGGGTACCAAGCACCCAAAAGTAATAAGCTTCTCAACTTGTAACTTCCACGTATCACTGCGGAGAACTCAAACTGATGCACCAAATGCAATGGCAAGGGCACATGGAGTGCCCAAGTCCTTTTCTCCTGAATCCCACCAAACCAACTAATGCTAGGGAGGAAAATGAGAGGAAGAACAAGAAGGAGAAGACCAAGAACTCCAAGATCTAGATCCAAGGGGTTCCCCTCACATAGAGGAGAAAGTGATTGGTGGAAATGTGGATCTAGATCTCCTCTCTCTCTTTCCCCCCCAAAACTAGTAAGAATCCATGGAGGGATTGAGAGAGAGAGCAACCTCGAAGAAGGTCAACAATGGGGGAAGAACACGAGCTAAAGGGATAAGGTCGGAAGAATACCCCTCTTATAGGTGGGGCAAAAATCCAACCGTTATCCCCACTTCAGCCCGCACCGAGCGGTACTACCGTTGGCACCAGCGGTACTACCGCGAGCCCCAATGGTACTACCGTTGTTACAGTTGTTGTCGTCCGCGCTAGATTCATAGTAACTTAGACGGCGCGGCGGGCGTCCGGCACAAGTACGGCGCCGCCGGCCTCTGATGTAAATACGGCGCAGAGGACCTCTACCCACTCCTGGCGAGGAATGGGGGTACTGACGGGGCATGTACCCGGCTTCGACGCCCTGTCAACAGTAGGCAAGTTTCGATGGATCCGCTCTTATTGTTGTTGGAAATTTGCCCTAGAGGCAATAATAAATTAGTTATTATCATATTTCCTTGTTCATAATAATCGTTTTTATCCATGCTAGAATTGTATTGATAGGAAACTCAGATACATGTGTGGATACATAGACAACACCATGTCCCTAGTAAACCTCTAGTTGACTAGCTCGTTGATCAATAGATGGTTACGGTTTCCTGACCATGGACATTGGATGTCGTTGATAACGGGATCACATCATTAGGAGAATGATGTGATGGATAAGACCCAATCCTAAGCCTAGCACAAAGATCGTGTAGTTCGTATGCTAAAGCTTTTCTAATGTCAAGTATCATTTCCTTAGACCATGAGATTGTGCAACTCCCGGATACCGTAGGAATGCTTTGGGTGTGCCAAATGTCACAACGTAACTGGGTGGCTATAAAGGTACACTCAGGTATCTTCGAAAGTGTCTGTTGGGTTGGCACGAATCGAGACTGGGATTTGTCACTCTGTGTGACGGAGAGGTATCTCTGGGCCCACTCGGTAGGACATCATCATATGCGCAATGTGACCAAGGAGTTGATCACGGGATGATATGTTACGGAACGAGTAAAGAGACTTGCCGGTAACGAGATTGAACAAGGTATCGGATACCAACGATCGAATCTCGGGCAAGTACAATACCGCTAGACAAAGGGAATTGAATACGGGATTGATTGAATCCTCGACATCGTGGTTCATCCGATGAGATCATCGTGGAACATGTGGGAGCCAACATGGGTATCCAGATCCCGCTGTTGGTTATTGGCCGGAGAGGTGTCTCAGTCATGTCTGCATGGTTCCCGAACCCGTAGGGTCTACACACTTAAGGTTCGATGACGCTAGGGTTATAGGGAATAGATATACGTGGTTACCAAATGTTGTTCGGAGTCCCAAATGAGATCCCGGACATCACGAGGAGTTCCGGAATGGTCCGGAGGTAAAGATTTATATATGGGAAGTCCTGTTTTGGTCACCGAAAAAGTTTTGGGTACTATCGGTAACGTACCGGGACCACCGAGAGGGTCCCGGGGGTCCACCAGGTGGGGCTACCTGCCCTAGAGGGCTGCGTGGGCCAAGTGTGAGAGGGGACCAGCCCCAGGTGGGCTGGTGCGCCCCCCACCAGGGCCCAAGGCGAAGAGAAAAGGGGGAAACTGTTGGGGAACATAGCAGAAATTCAAAATTTTCCTACGTGTCACCAAGATCTATCTATGGAGAAACCAGCAACGAGGGAAGGGGAGTGCATCTACATACCCTTGTAGATCGCTAAGCGGAAGCGTTCAAGTGAACGGGGTTGATGGAGTCGTACTCGTCGTGATTCAAATCACCGATGATCCTAGTGCCGAACGGACGGCACCTCCGTGTTCAACACACGTACAGCCCGGTGACGTCTCCCACGCCTTAATCCAGCAAGGAGAGAGGGAGAGGTTGAGGAAGACTCCATCCAGCAGCAGCACAACGGCGTGGCGGTGATGGAGGAGCGTGGCAATCCTGCAGGGCTTCGCCAAGCACTACTCAGGAGGAGGTGGAGTTGGAGAGGGGGAGGGCTGCGCCAGAACTTCGTGGTGAAGCTCCCATGCGCCTCCCCACTATATATAGGGGTGGAGGGGCTGGTTTCTTGCCCTCCAAGTCCATTGGGGCGTTGGCCAAGGTGGGAGGAAAGAAATCCCATCATTTCCTTCCCCACCGATTGCTATCCCCCTTTTTAGGGATCTTGATCTTATCCCTTCGGGATATGATCTTATTCCTTCTAAGGGGGGATCTTGGAGCGCCTTGACCAGGGGTGTAGGGCCTTGCCCCCACTACCCACGTTCATGTGGGCCCCCCCCCCATGCAGGTGGGCCCCACTCCGGAACCTTCTAGAACCTTCCCGGTACAATACCGAAAAATCCCGAACATTTTCCGGTGGCCAAAATAGGACTTCCCATATATAAATCTTTACCTCCGGACCATTCCGGAACTCCTCGTGACGTCCGGGATCTCATCCGGGACTCCGAACAACATTCGGTAACCACATACAAACTTCCTTTATAACCCTAGCGTCATCGAACCTTAAGTGTGTAGACCCTACGGGTTCGGGAGACATGTAGACATGACCGAGACGTTCTCCGGCCAATAACCAACAGCGGGATCTGGATACCCATGTTGGCTCCCACATGTTCCACGATGATCTCATCGGATGAACCACGATGTCAAGGACTTAATCGATCCCGTATACAAGTCCCTTTGTCTAGCGGTATTTTACTTGCCCGAGATTCGATCGTCGGTATACCGATACCTTGTTCAATCTCGTTACCGGCAAGTCTCTTTACTCGTTCCGTAACACATCATCCCGTGATCAACCCCTTGGTCACATTGTGCACATTATGATGATGTCCTACCGAGTGGGCCCAGAGATACCTCTCCGTTTACACGGAGTGACAAATCCCAGTCTCGATCCGCATAAAACAATAGATACTTTCGGAGATACCTGTAGTGCACCTTTATAGTCACCCAGTTACGTTGTGACGTTTGATACACCCAAAGCACTCCTACGGTATCCAGGAGTTACACGCTCTCATGGTCAAAGGAAGAGATACTTGACATTGGCAAAGCTCTAGCAAACGAACTACACGATCTTTGTGCTATGCTTAGGATTGGGTCTTGTCCATCACATCATTCTCCTAATGATGTGATCCCGTTATCAACGACATCCAATGTCCATAGCCAGGAAACCATGACTATCTGTTGATCACAACGAGCTAGTCAACTAGAGGCTCACTAGGGACATATTGTGGTCTATGTATTCACACGTGTATTACGATTTCCGGATAATACAATTATAGCATGAATAAAAGACTATTATCATGAACAAAGAAATATAATAATAACACTTTTATTATTGCCTCTAGGGCATATTTCCAACAGTCTCCCACTTGCACTAGAGTCAATAATCTAGTTCACATCGCCATGTGATTAACACTCACAGGTCACATCGCCATGTGACCAACATCCAAAGAGTTTACTAGTGTCACTAAACTAGTTCACATCATCATGTGATTAAGACTCAATGAGTTCAGGGGTTTGATCATGTTTTGCTTGCAAGAGAGGTTTTTAGTCAACGGGTCTTAACCTTTCAGATCCGTGTGTGCTTTACAAATCTTTATGTCATCTCCTAGATGCAGCTACCACGCTCTATTTGGAGCCATTCCAAATAACTGTTCTACTTGGAGCTATTCTAAATTGTTGCTCCATTATACGTATCCGGTATCTCTACTCAGAGCTATCCGGATAGGTGCTAAGCTTGCATCGTCGTAACTCTTTACGTCGAACTCTTTATCACCTCCATAACCGAGAAAATTCCTTAGTCCACTAGTTACTAAGGATAACTTTGACCGCTGTCTGTGATCCCTTCTTGGATCACTCTTGTACCCCTTGACTAACTCATGGCAAGGCACACTTCAGGTGCGGCACACAGCATAGCATACTGTAGAGCCTATGTCTTAAGCATAGGAGACGACCTTCGTCCTTTCTCTCTATTCTGCCATGGTCGAGCTTTAAGTCTTAACTTCGTACCTTACAACTCAGGCAAGAACTTCTTCTTTGACTGATCCATCTTGAATACCTTCAAGATCATGTCAAGGTATGTGCTCATTTGAAAGTACCATTAAGCGTTTTGATCTATCCTTATAGATCTTGATGCTCAATGCTCAAGTAGCTTAATCCAGGCTTTCCATTGAAAAACACTTTCAAAATAACCCTATATGCTTTCCAGAAATTCATTTCTGATCATCAATATGTCAACAACATATACTCATCAGAAATTCTATAGTGCTCCCACTCACTTCTTTGGAAATACAAGTTTCTCATAAACTTTGTATACACCAAAATCTTTGATCATCATCAAAGCATACATTCCAACTCCGAGATGCTCACTCCAGTCCTTAGAAGGATTGCTGGAACTTTGCATACTTATTAGCATCTTTCGGGATTGACAAAACCTTCCGGTTGTATCACATACAACCTTTCCTCAAGAAAATCGTCGAGGAAACAATGTTTTGACATCCTATCTGCAAGATTTCATAAATAATGCAGTAATCGCTAATATAATTCCAACAGACTCTTAGCATCGCTACAAGTGAGAAAGTCTCACCGTAGTCAACTCCTTGAACTTGTCAGAAAACATCTTAACGACAAGTCGAGCTTTCTTAATGGTGACATTTACCATCATCGTCCGTCTTCCTTTTAAAACCCATCTGTACCTAATAGCCTTACGACCATCAAGTAGTTCTTTCAAAGTCTACACTTTGTTTTCATACATGGATCCTCTCTCGGATTTTATGGCCTCGAGCCATTTATCGGAATCCGGGCCCACCATCGCTTCTCCATAGCTCGTAGGTTCATTGTTGTCTAGCAACATGACCTTCAAGACAGGATTACTGTACCACTCTGAAGTAGTACGTATCCTTGTCACCCTACGAGGTACGGCAGTGACTTGATCCGAAACTTCATGATCACTATCATAAGCTTCTACTTCAATTGGTGTAGGTGCCACATGAACAACTTCCTGTGCCCTGATACACACTGGTTGAAGTGATGGTTCAATAACCATATCAAGTCTCCACCATCCTCCCACTCAACTCTTTCGAGAGAAACCTTTCCTCGAGAAAGGACCCGATTCAAGAAACAATTCATATTGCTTTCGGATCTGAATTAGGAGGTATACCCAACTGTTTTGGGTGTCCTATGAAGATGCATTTTATCCGCTTTGGGTTCGAGCTTATCAATCCTGAAACTTTTTCATATAAGCGTCGCAGCCCCAAACCTTTAAGAAACGACAACTTAGGTTTCTCTAAACCATAATTCATACAGTGTCATCTCAACGGAATTACGTGGTGCCCTATTTAAAGTGAATGTGGTTGTCTCTAATGCCTAACCCATAAACTATTGTGGTAATTTGATAAGAGACATCATGGTATGCATCATATCCAATAGGGTGCAGTTATGATGTTCGGACACACCATCACACTATGGTGTTCCAGGCTGTATTAGTTGTGAAACAATTTCCACAATGTCTTAATACTGTGTGCCAAAACTCGTAACTCAGATATTCATCTCTATGATCATATCATAGACATTTTATCCTCTTGTCACAATGATCTTCTACTTCACTCTGAAATTACTTGAACCATTCAATAATTCAGACTTGTGTTTCATCAAGTAAATATTCTCAACATCTACTCGAATCATCTGTGAAGTAAGAACATAACGATATTCACTGCATACCTCAGCACTCATTGGACTGGACACATCAAAATGTGTTACTTCCAACAAGTTGCTATCTTGTTCCATCTTACTGAAAACGAGGCTTTTCAGTCATCTTGCCCATGTGGTATGATTTGCATATCTCAAGTGGTTCAAAATCAAGTGAGTCCAAATGATCCATCTATATGGAGTTTCTTCATGCGTATACACCAATGGACATGGTTTGCATGTCTCAAACTTTTCAAAAACGAGTGAGTCCAAAGATCCATCAACATGGAGCTTCTTCATGCGTTTACACCAATATGACTTACATGGCAGTGCCACAAGTAAGTGGTACTATCATTACTATCTTATATCTTTTGGCATGAAAATGTGTATCACTACGATCGAGATTCAATAAACCATTTATTTAGGTGCAAGACCATCGAAGGTATTATTCAAATAAATAGAGTAACCATTATTCTCCTTAAATGAATAACCGTATTGCGATAGACATAATCCAATCATGTCTATGCTCAACGCAAACACCAATCTCGGTGGTAGAGGGAGCGTGCGATGCTTGATCACATCAACCTTGGAAACACTTCCAACACATATCGTCAGCTCACCTTTAGCTAGTCTCCTTTTATTTCGTAGCTTTTTTATTTCGAGTTACTAACACTTAGCAACTGAACCGGTATCTTAATACCCTGGTGCTACTAGGAGTACTAGTAAAGTACACATTAACATAATGTATATCCAATATACTTCTATCGACCTTGCCAGCCTTCTCATCTACCAAGTATCTAGGGTAATGCTGCTCCAGTGGCTGTTCCCTTTATTACAGAAGCACTTAGTCTCGGGTTTGGGTTCAACCTCGGGTTTCTTCACTGGAGCAGCAGCTGATTTGCCGTTTCATGAAGTATCCCTTCTTGCCCTTGCCCTTCTTGAAACTAGTGGTTTCACCAACCATCAACAATTGATGCTCCTTTTGATTTCTACTTTCGCGGTGTCAAACATCGTGAATACCTCAAGGATCATCATATCTATCCCTGATATGTTATAGTTCATCACGAAGCTCTAGCAGCTTGGTGGCAATGACTTTGGAGAACCATCACTATCCCATCTGGAAGATCAACTCCCACTCGATTCAAGTGATTGTTGTACTCAGACAATCTGAGCACAAGCTCATCGATTGAGCTTTCTCCCTTAGTTTGCAGGCTAAGAAAATCGTCGGAGGTCTCATACCTCTTGACGTGGGCACGAGCCTGAAATCCCAATTTCAGCCCTCGAAACATCTCATATGTTCCGCGACGTTTCGAAAACGTCTTTGGTGCCTCTACTTAAACCATTTAACTGAACTATCACGTAGTTATCAAAACGTGTATGTTCGATGTTCGAAACATCCACAAACGACGTTTGGGGTTCAGCACACTGAGCAGTGCATTAAGGACATAAGCTTTCTACTGTCCGCATAATTGCTACTATCAACTTTCAACTATATTTTCTCTAGGAACATATCTAAAACAGTAGAACTAAAGCGCGAGCTACGACATAATTTGCAAAAGGTCTTTTGACTATGTTCAGGATAATTAAGTTCATCTTATGAACTCCCACTCAGATAGACATCCCTCTGGTCATCTAAGTGATTACATGATCCGAGTCAACTAGGCCGTGTCCGATCATCACGTGAGACGGACTAGTCATCATCGGTGAACATCTTCATGTTGATCGTATCTACTATACGACTCATGCTCGACCTTTCGGTCTCCGTGTTCCGAGGCCATGTCTGTACATGCTAGGCTCGTCAAGTTAACCCTAAGTGTTTTCGCTGTGTAAAACTGTCTTACACCCGTTGTATGTGAACGTAAGAATCCATCACACCCGATCATCACGTGGTGCTTAGAAGCGACGAACTGTAGCAACGGTGCACAGTTAGGGGAGAACACTTCTTGAAATTTTTGTAAGGGATCATCTTATTTACTACCGTCGTCCTAAGCAAACAAGATGCATAAACATGATAAACATCACATGCAATCATATAGTAGTGACATGATATGGCCAATATCATATAGCTCCATTGATCTCCATCTTCGGGGCTCCATGATCATCATCGTCACCGGCATGACACCATGATCTCCATCATCATGATCTCCATCATCGTGTCTCCATGAAGTCGTCTCGCCAACTATTACTTCTACTACTATGGCTACCGGTTAGCAATAAAGTAAAGTAATTACATGGCGTTGTTCAATGACACGCAGGTCATACAATAAATAAAGACAACTCCTATGGCTCCTGCCGGTTGTCATACTCATCGACATGCAAGTCGTGAATCCTATTACAAGAACATGATCAATCTCATACATCACATATTATTCATCACATTCTTCTTGGCCATATCACATCACATAGCATACCCTGCAAAAACAAGTTAGACGTCCTCTAATTGTTGTTTGCATGTTTTACGTGGCTGCTATGGGTTTCTAGCAAGAACGTTTCTTACCTACGCAAAACCACAACGTGATATGCCAATTGCTATTTACCCTTCATAAGGACCCTTTTCATCGAATCCGTTCCGACTAAGTGGGAGAGACTGGCACCCGCTAGCCACCTTATGCACCAAGTGCATGTCAATCGGTGGAACCTGTCTCACGTAAGAGTACGTGTAAGGTCGGTCCGGGCCGCTTCATCCCACAATACCGTCGAAACAAGATTGGACTAGTAACGGTAAGCATATTGAACAAAATCAACGCCCACAACTACTTTGTGTTCTACTCGTGCAAAGAATCTACGCAATAGACCTAGCTCATGATGCCACTGTCGGGGAACGTAGCAGAAATTCAAAATTTTCCTACGTGTCACCAAGATCTATCTATGGAGAAACCAGCAACGAGGGAAGGGGAGTGCATCTACATACCCTTGTAGATCGCTAAGCGGAAGCGTTCAAGTGAACGGGGTTGATGGAGTCGTACTCGTCGTGATTCAAATCACCGATGATCCTAGTGCCGAACGGACGGCACCTCCGTGTTCAACACACGTACAGCCCGGTGACGTCTCCCACGCCTTGATCCAGCAAGGAGAGAGGGAGAGGTTGAGGAAGACTCCATCCAGCAGCAACACAACGGCGTGGCGGTGATGGAGTAGCGTGGCAATCCTGCAGGGCTTCGCCAAGCACTACTAGGAGGAGGTGGAGTTGGAGAGGGGAGGGCTGCGCCAGAACTTCGTGTGAAGCTCCCATGCGCCTCCCCACTATATATAGGGGTGGAGGGGCTGGTTTCTTGCCCTCCAAGTCCATTGGGGCGTTGGCCAAGGTGGGAGGAAAGAAATCCCATCATTTCCTTCCCCACCGATTGCTATCCCCCCTTTTTAGGGATCTTGATCTTATCCCTTCGGGATATGATCTTATTCCTTCTAAGGGGGGATCTTGGTGCGCCTTGACCAGGGGTGTGGGGCCTTGCCCCCACTGCCCACGTCCATGTGGGCCCCCCATGCAGGTGGGCCCCACTCCGGAACCTTCTAGAACCTTCCCGGTACAATACCGAAAAATCCCGAACATTTTCCGGTGGCCAAAATAGGACTTCCCATATATAAATCTTTACCTCCGGACCATTCCGGAACTCCTCGTGACGTCCGGGATCTCATCCGGGACTCCTAACAACATTCGGTAACCACATACAAACTTCCTTTATAACCCTAGCGTCATCGAACCTTAAGTGTGTAGACCCTACGGGTTCGGGAGACATGTAGACATGACCGAGACGTTCTCCGGCCAATAACAAACAGCGGGATCTGGATACCCATGTTGGCTCCCACATGTTCCACGATGATCTCATCGGATGAACCACGATGTCAAGGACTTAATCGATCCCGTATACAATTCCCTTTGTCTAGCGGTATTTTACTTGCCCGAGATTCGATCGTCGGTATACCGATACCTTGTTCAATCTCGTTACCGGCAAGTCTCTTTACTCGTTCCGTAACACATCATCCCGTGATCAACCCCTTGGTCACATTGTGCACATTATGATGATGTCCTACCGAGTGGGCCCAGAGATACCTCTCCGTTTACACGGAGTGACAAATCCCAGTCTCGATCCGCATAAAACAATAGATACTTTCGGAGATACCTGTAGTGCACCTTTATAGTCACCCAGTTACGTTGTGACGTTTGATACACCCAAAGCACTCCTACGGTATCCAGGAGTTACACGCTCTCATGGTCAAAGGAAGAGATACTTGACATTGGCAAAGCTCTAGCAAACGAACTACACGATCTTTGTGCTATGCTCAGGATTGGGTCTTGTCTATCACATCATTCTCCTAATGATGTGATCCCGTTATCAACGACATCCAATGTCCATAGCCAGGAAACCATGACTATCTGTTGATCACAACGAGCTAGTCAACTAGAGGCTCACTAGGGACATATTGTGGTCTATGTATTCACACGTGTATTACGATTTCCGGATAATACAGTTATAACATGAATAAAAGACTATTATCATGAACAAAGAAATATAATAATAACACTTTTATTATTGCCTCTAGGGCATATTTCCAACAGAAACCCTAGGCTCAGATGGGCCTAAGGCCCACCTAGTGGTGCGCCCCCCCTCTCTCCCCCCTTGGCCGCCCCCTAGATGGGATCTAGGGCTGGCCGCCACCCCTAGGGGTGGAAACCTAGGTGGGGGCGCAGACCCTCCCTTTCCCCTATATATAGTGGGGTTTTGGGCTGCCATACACACGGGACATCTCCTTCTTGGCGCAGCCCTACCCCTCTCCCTCCTCGTCTCTTGCGGTGCTTGGCGAAGCCCTGCTGGAGTACCACGCTCCTCCACCACCACCACGCCGTCGTGGTGCTGCTGGATGGAGTCTTCCCCAACCTCTCCTTCTCCCCTTGCTGGATCAAGGCATAGGAGATGTCACCGGGCTGTACGTGTGTTGAACGCGGAGGTGCCGTCCGTTCGGCACTAGGATCATCGGTGATTTGGATCACGGCGAGTACGACTCCATCAACCCCGTTCACTTGAACGCTTCCGCTTAGCGATCTACAAGGGTATGTAGATGCACTCTCCTTCCCTCGTTGCTAGATTACTCCATAGATAGATCTTGGTGTTGCATAGAAAATTTTGAATTTCTGCTACGTTCCCCAACAGTGGCATCATGAGCTAGGTTTATGTGTAGTTTCTATGCACGAGTAGAACACAAAGTAGTTGTGGGCGTTGATTTTGTCAATTTACTTGCCGTTACTACTCTTATCTTGATTCGGCGGCATTGTGGGATGAAGCGGCCCGGACCAACCTTACACGTACACTTACGTGAGACCGGTTCCACCGACTGACATGCACTAGTTGCATAAGGTGGCTGGCGGGTGTCTGTCTCTCCCACTTTAGTCGGATCGGATTCGATGAACAGGGTCCTTATGAAGGGTAAATAGAAATTGGCAATTCATGTCGTGGTTTTGGCGTAGGTAAGAAACGTTCTTGCTAGCAACCTATAGCAGCCACGTAAAAACTTGCAACAATAATTAGAGGACGTCTAACTTGTTTTTGCAGCAAGTGTTTTGTGATGTGATATGGCCAAAGGATGTGATGAATGATATATGTGATGTATGCGATGATCATGTTCTTGTAATAGGAATCACGACTTGCATGTCGATGAGTATGACAACCGGCAGGAGCCATAGGAGTTGTCTTAATTTATTTATGACCTGCGTGTCAACATAAACGTCATGTAATTACTTTACTTTATTGCTAACCGTTAGCTGTAGTAGTACAAGTAATAGTTGGCGAGACAACTTCATGAAGACACGATGATGGAGATCATGGTGCCATGCTGGTGACGATGATAATCATGGAGCCCCGAAGATGGAGATCAAAAGGAGCAAAATGATATTGGCCAGATCATGTCACTTTTTGATTGCATGTGATGTTTATCATGCTTTTTTGCATCTTAGTTGCTTAGAACAGCGGTAGTAAATAAGATGATCCCTCATTAAAATTTCAAGAAAGTGTTCCCCCTAACTGTGCACCGTTGCGAAAGTTCGTCGTTTCGAAGCACCACGTGATGATCGGGTGTGATAGATTCTAACGTTCACATACAATGGGTGTAAGACAGATTTACACATGCGAAACACTTAGGTTGACTTGAGAGCCTAGCATGTACAGACATGGCCTCGGAACACAAGAGACCGAAAGGTCGAGCATGAGTCGTATGGTAGATACGATCAACATGAAGATGTTCACCGATGATGACTAGTCCGTCTCACGTGATGATCGGACACGGCCTAGTTGACTCAGATCATGTAATCACTTAGATGACTAGAGGGATGTCTATCTGAGTGGGAGTTCATAAGATGAACTTAATTATCCTAAACATAGTCAAAAGGTCTTCGCAAATTATGTCGTAGCTCGCGCTTCAGTTCTACTGTTTAGATATGTTCCTAGAGAAAATTTAGTTGAAAGTTGATAGTAGCAATTATGCGGACTAGGTCCGTAAACTGAGAATTATCCTCATTGTTTCATAGAAGGTTTATGTCCTTAATGCACCGCTCAGTGTGCTGAACCTTGAACGTCGTCTGTGGATGTTGCGAACATCTGACATACACGTTTTGATAACTACGTGATAGTTCAGTTAAACGGGTTAGAGTTGAGGCACCGAAGACGGTTTTGAAACGTCGCGAAACATATGAGATGTTTCGAGGGCTGAAATTGGGATTTCAGGCTCGTGCGCACGTAAAGAGGTATAAGACCTCCGACGATTTTCTTAGCCTGCAAACTAAGGGAGAAAAGCTCAATTGTTGAGCTTGTGCTCAGATTGTCTGAGTACAACAATCATTTGAATCGAGTGGGAGTTGATCTTCCAGATGAGATAGTGATGTTTCTCCGAAGTCATTACCATCAAGCTGCTAGAGCTTCATGATGAACTATAATATATCAGGGACATATATGATGATCCTTGAGGTATTCGCGATGTTTGACACCACAAAAGTAGAAATCAAGAAGGAGCATCAATTGTTGATGGTTGGTGAAACCACTAGTTTCAAGAAGGGCAAGGGCAAGAAGGGATACTTCATGAAACGGCAAATCAGCTGCTGCTCTAGTGAAGAAACACAAGGTTGAACCCAAACCCGAAACTAAGTGCTTCTGTAATAAGGGGAACAGCCACTGGAGCAGAATTACCCTAGATACTTGGTAGATGAGAGGGCTGGCAAGGTCGATAGAAGTATATTGGATATACATTGTGTTAATGTGTACTTTACTAGTACTCCCAGTAGCACCATGGTATTAGATACCGGTTCGGTTGCTAAGTGTTAGTAACTCGAAATAAAAGGCTGCGGAGTAAACGGAGACTAGCCAAAGGTAAGACGATGATATGTGTTGGAAGTGTTTCCAAGGTTGATGTGATCAAGCATCGCACGCTCCGTTTACCATCGGGATTGGTGTTAAACCTAAATAATTGTTATTTGGTGTTTGCGTTGAGCATAGACATGATTGGATTATGTTTATTGCAATACGGTTATTTGTTTAAGGAGAATAACAGTTACTCTGTTTATTTGAATAATACCTTCAATGGTCTTGCACCTAAAATGAATGGTTTATCGAATCCCGATCGTAGTAATACACATGTTCATGCCAAAAGATATAAGATAGTAATGATAGTACCACATACTTGTGGCACTGCAATTTTAGTCACAATGGTATAAAACGCATGAAGAAGCTCCATGTTGATGGATCTTTGGACTCGCTTGATTTTGAATCACTTGAGACATGCAAATCATGCCACATGAGCAAGATGACTGAAAGGCCTCATTTTAAGTAAGATGGAACAAGAAAGCAACTTGTTGGAAGTAATACATCTTGATGTGTGCAGTCCAATGAGTGCTGAGGCATGTAGTGGATATCGTTATATTCTTACTTCACAGATGATTTGAGCAGATGCTGAGTATATTTACTTGATGAATCATGAGTCTGAATTATTGAAAGGTTCAAGTAATTTCAGGGGTGAAGTTGAAGATCGTCGTGACAAGAGGATAAAATATCTATGATATGATCATAGAGATGAATATCTGAATTACGAGTTTGGCACAGAATTAAGACATTGTGGAAATTGTTTCACAACCAATACAGCCTGGAACACCATAGTGTGATGGTGTGTCCGAACATCATAACTGCACCCTATTGGATATGATGCATACCATGATGTCTCTTATCGAATTACCACGATAGTTTATGGGTTAGGCATTAGAGACAACCACATTCACTTTAAATAGGGTACCACGTAATTCCGATGAGATGACACCGTATGAACTATGGTTTAGAGAAACCTAAGCTGTCATTTCTTAAAAGTTTGGGACTGCGACGCTTATGTGAAAAAGTTTCAGGCTGATAAGCTCGAACCCAAAGTGGATAAATGCATCTTCATAGGACACCAAAACAGTTGGGTGTACCTCCTGTCTCAGATCCAAAAGCAATAGGGATTGTTTCTCGAATCGGGTCCTTTCTCGGGGAAATGTTTCTCTCGAAAGAATTGAGTGGGAGGAAGATAGAACTTGATAAGGTTGTTGAACCTTTACTTCAACCAGAGAGTAGCGCAGCACAGGAAAAATGTTTTTGTGGCACCTGCCTCAGTTGAAGAGAAAGCAAATGATGATGATCTTGGAGCTTCAGATCAAGTTACTATCGAACCTCATGGGTTGACAAGGGTGTGTACAACTTCTAAGTGGTAACCCTATCTTAAAGGTCACGTTGTTGGACAACGATGAACCTATGAGCTATGGAGAAGCGATGGTGGCCCCGGATTCCGAAAATTGGCTCGAGGCCATAAAATCCGAGAGAGGATCCATGTATGAAAACAAAGTGACTTTGGAAAAACTACTTGATGGTCGTAAGGCTGTTAGGTACATGTGGATTTTAAGAAGAAGACAGACGTGGACGGTAATGTCATCGTCTATGAAGCTCGACTTGTGGCGAAAAGTTTTTCACAAGTTCAAGCAGTTGACTACGATGAGATTTTCTCACCCGTAGCGATGCTTAAGTCCGTCGGAATCATGTTAGCATAAGCTGCATTTATGAAATCTGGCAGATGGATGTCAAAACAAGTTTTCTTACCAGTTTTCGTAAGGAAAGGTTGTATGTGATACAATCAGAAAGGTTTTGTCAATCCTAAGGATGCTAAAAGGTATGCTAGCTCCAGCGATCCTTCCATGGACTAGAGCAAGCATCTTGGAGTCGGAATATATACTTTGATGGAGTAATCAAAGTTTATGGGTTTATACAAAGTTTGTTAGAAACTTGTATTTACAATAAAGTGAGTGGGAGCACTACAACATTTCTGATAAGTATATGTGGATGACATATTGTTGATCCGAAATGATGTAGAATTTCTAGAAAGCATATAGGGTTATTTGAAAGGTGTTTTTCAATGGAAAACCTGGATTAAGCTACTTGAACATTGAGCATCAAGATCTATACGGATAGATAAAAAAATGCTTAATGGTACTTTCAAATGAGCACATACCTTGACATGATCTTGAAGGTGTTCAAGATGGATCAACCAAAGAAGGAGTTCTTGCCTGAGTTGTAAGGTATGAAGTTAAGACTTAAAGCTCGACCACGACAGAAGAAAGAGGAAGGACGAAGGTCGTCCCCTATGCTTTTGTCATAGGCTCTATACGGTATGCCATGCTGAGTACCGCACCTGATGTGTGCCTTGCCACATGTCTGGCAAGAGGGTACATAGGTGATCTAGGAGTAGATCACCAGATAGCGGTCAAAATTATCCTTAGAGGAATAAGGATATGTTTCTTGGTTATGGAGGTGATAAAGAGTTCGACGTAAAG
This sequence comes from Triticum aestivum, assembly GCF_018294505.1. Taxonomy (NCBI): domain Eukaryota; kingdom Viridiplantae; phylum Streptophyta; class Magnoliopsida; order Poales; family Poaceae; genus Triticum; species Triticum aestivum. The sequence goes on from NC_057794.1 coordinate 580,343,693, forward strand.
AGTTACGTTGATGCAAGCTTAACACCTATCCGGATAGCTCCGAGTAGAGATACCGGATACGTATAATGGAGCAACAATTTAGAATAGCTCCAAGTAGAACAGTTATTTGAAATGGCTCCAAATATAGCGTAGAAGCTGCATCTATAAGATGACATAGGGATTTGCGAAGTACATACGGATTTGAATGTTGCAGACCCGTTGACTAAAACCTCTCTCACAAGCATAACATGATCAAACCCAGAACTCTTTGGGTGTTAGTCACATGGGGATGTGACCTTGAGTGTTAATCACATAGCGATGTGAACTGGATTATTGACTCTAGTGCAAGTGGGAGACTGTTGGAAATATGCCCTAGAGGCAATAATAAATTAGTTATTATCATATTTCCTTGTTCATAATAATCGTTTTTATCCATGCTAGAATTGTATTGATAGGAAACTCAGATACATGTGTGGATACATAGACAACACCATGTCCCTAGTAAACCTCTAGTTGACTAGCTCGTTGATCAATAGATGGTTACGGTTTCCTGACCATGGACATTGGATGTCGTTGATAACGGGATCACATCATTAGGAGAATGATGTGATGGAAAAGACCCAATACTAAGCCTAGCACAAAGATCGTGTAGTTCGTATGCTAAAGCTTTTCTAATGTCAAGTATCATTTCCTTAGACCATGAGATTGTGCAACTCCCGGATACCGTAGGAATGCTTTGGGTGTGCCAAACGTCACAACGTAACTGGGTGGCTATAAAGGTACACTACAGGTATCTCCGAAAGTGTCTGTTGGGTTGGCACGAATCGAGACTGGGATTTGTCACTCTGTGTGACGGAGAGGTATCTCTGGGCCCACTCGGTAGGACATCATCATATGCGCAATGTGACCAAGGAGTTGATCACGGGATGATGTGTTACAGAATGAGTAAAGAGACTTTCCGGTAACGAGATTGAACAAGGTATCGGATACCGACGATCGAATCTCGGGCAAGTACAATACCGCTAGACAAAGGGAATTGAATACGGGATTGATTGAATCCTCGACATCGTGGTTCATACGATGAGATCATCGTGGAACATGTGGGAGCCAACATGGGTATCCAGATCCCGCTGTTGGTTATTGGCCGGAGAGGTGTCTCGGTCATGTCTGCATGATTCCCGAACCCGTAGGGTCTACACACTTAAGGTTCGATGACGCTAGGGTTATAGGGAATAGATATACGTGGTTACCGAATGTTGTTCGGAGTCCCGGATGAGATCCCGGACATCACGGGGAGTTCCGGAATGGTCCGGAGGTAAAGATTTATATATGGGAAGTCCTGTTTTGGTCACCGGAAAAGTTTCGGGTACTATCGGTAATGTACCGGGACCACCGGGAGGGTCCCGGGGGTCCACCAGGTGGGGCTACCTGCCCCAGAGGGCTGCGTGGGCCAAGTGTGAGAGGGGACCAGCCCCAGGTGGGCTGGTGCGCCCCCCACCAGGGCCCAAGGCGAAGAGAAAAGGGGGAAACCCTAGGCTCAGATGGGCCTAAGGCCCACCTAGTGGTGCGCCCCCCTCTCTCCCCCCTTGGTCGCAGCCTATCAGCGCGGACGCGCCTAGCTTGCTCTGCTGCGCGCCATCGATCATGTTGTGTGGCGAGCTGCAGTCTCTCGGTGCTGACATGCCTATCTTGATCTGCGGCGCTAAAGCGCTATGCGCCAAGGGTCTGCTCAACCCTGGCAATGACTCGCATCACGGCTTGTCCATCACGTTTCCGAGGAGCACCCCGGCCTCGACGGGCCGTGGCGCCTGCTGATTTTCCTCGTCGACGAGGTTGATGGCAGAGGCGGCGCTTTGGTGGGTTGGCATGCTTGGAAAAGGTGGATGTGCTACAAGCTGCGCTTGTTGCCTCCGTGTGTCGTGCGCCGCCTAGATTTATGCACAATATCACTGGGTGGCGGGAAACGGTGAGAAAATGACGGGAAACAATGGCGTGTTCATAAAATGCCATCAATTAATGGAAACTTAGAATAAAAGGAACATCGAGCTAGCACAAGAAGTAGATGATGATCAGATGATCGTTTATCCTAGTTAATTATGCATGTAATAGTTTACTTTGGTGTGTGGAAATGTCATGTGTGTACTAGCCACCTATGTAATTGGATGTTTGCCACGTATTATGAAGGAAATATGACCTAGAGGCAATAATAAAGTTATTATTTATATTTCCTTATATCATGATAAATGTTTATTATTCATGCTAGAATTGTATTAACCGAAAACTTGATACATATGTGGATACATAGACAAAACACAGTGTTCCCAATAAGTTTCTACTAGACTAGCTCGTTAATCAAAGATGGTTAAGTTCCTAGCCATAGACATGTGATGTCATTTGATAAACGGTATCACATCATTAGGAGAATGATGTGATGAACAAGACCCATCCGTTAGCTTAGCGTAATGATCGCTAAGTTTTATTGCTATTGCTTTCTTCATGTCATATACATATTCCTTTGACTATGGCATTATGCAACTCCCGGATACCGGAGGTCACAACGTAACTGGGTGATTATAAAGATGCTCTGCAGGTATCTTCGAAGGTATTTGTTGGGTTGGCATAGATCGAGATTAGAATTTATCACTTCAAGTATCAGAGAGGTATCTCTAGGCCCTCTCGGTAATGCACATCATGATGAGCCTTGCAAGCAATGTGAATAATGAGTTAGTTGCGGGATGATGCATTAAGGAACGAGTAAAGAGACTTGCCGGTAACAAGATTGAACTAGGTATGAAGATACCGACGATCGAATCTCGGGCAAGTAACATACCGATGACAAAGGGAATAATGTATGTTGTCATTATGGTACGACCGATAAAGATCTTCATAGAATATGTAGGAACCAATATGAGCATCCAAGTTCTGCTGTTGGTTATTGACCGAAGAGGTGTCTCGGTCATGTCTACATAGTTCTCGAACACGTAGGGTCCGCACGCTTAACACTCGATGATGATTTTGTATTATATGAGTTATGTGATTTGGTGATCGAATGTTGTTCGGAGTCCCGGATGAGATCACGTATATGACGAGGAGTCTCAAAATGATCGAGAGGTAAAGATTCATATATAGGACGATAGTATTTGGACACCTGAAGTGTTTCGGGGGTACCGAGTGTTGGGGAACGTAGCAGAAATTCAAAAATTTTCCTACGTGTCACCAAGATCTATCTATGGAGAAACCAGCAACGAGGGGAAGGAGAGTGCATCTGCATACCCTTGTAGATCGCTAAGCGGAAGCGTTCAAGAGAACGGGGTTGATGGAGTCGTACTCGTCGTGATCCAAATCACCGATGACCAAGTGCCGAACGGACGGCACCTCCGTGTTCAACACACGTACAGCCCGGTGACGTCTCCCATGCCTTGATCCAGCAAGGAGAGAGGGAGAGGTTGAGGAAGACTCCATCCAGCAGCAGCACAACGGCGTGGTGGTGATGGAGGAGCGTGGCAATCCTGCAGGGCTTCGCCAAGCAGCATGGGAGAGGAGAAGAACTTGGGAGAGAGGGAGGGCTGCACCAAAGGCAAAAGGTGTGTCTTGAGAGGCCCTCCATCCCCACTATATATAGGGAGCCCAAGGGGGGGCGTCCCTAGGAGATCCAATCTCCTAGGGGGGGCGGCGGCCAAGGGAGGTTTCCCTCCCCCCCCAAGGCACCTAGGGGTGCCTTCCCCTTGTGGGACTCTTCCTTTCTTGAAACCCTAGGCGCATGGGCCTCTTGGGGCTGGTGCCCTTGGCCCATGTAGGCCAAGGCGCACCCCCTACAGCCCATGTGGCCCCCCCGGGGCAGGTGGCCCCACCCGGTGGACCCCCGGGACCCTTCCGGTGGTCCCGGTACAATACCGATGACCCCGAAACTTGTCCCGATGGCCGAAACAGGATTTCCTATATATAAATCTTTACCTCCGGACCATTCCGGAACTCCTCGTGACGTCCGGGATCTCATCCGGGACTCCGAACAACATTCGGTAACCACATACAAACTTCCTTTATAACCCTAGCGTCATCGAACCTTAAGTGTGTAGACCCTACGGGTTCGGGAGACATGCAGACATGACCGAGACGTTCTCCAGTCAATAACCAACAGCGGGATCTGGATACCCATGTTGGCTCCCACATGTTCCACAATGATCTCATCGGATGAACCACGATGTCAAGGACTTAATCGATCCCGTATACAATTCCCTTTGTCTATCGGTACGATACTTGCCCGAGATTCGATCGTCGGTATCCCGATACCTTGTTCAATCTCGTTACCGACAAGTATCTTTACTCGTTCCGTAACACATCATCCCGTGATCAACTCCTTGATCATATTGTGCACATTATGATGATGTCCTACCGAGTGGGCCCAGAGATACCTCTCCGTCACACGGAGTGACAAATCCCAGTCTCGATTCGTGCCAACCCAACAGACACTTTTGGAGATACCTGTAGTGCACCTTTATAGTCACCCAGTTACGTTGTGACGTTTGGTACACCCAAAGCATTCCTACGGTATCCGGGAGTTGCACAATCTCATGGTCTAAGGAAATGATACTTGACATTAGAAAAGCTTTAGCATACGAACTACACGATCTTTGTGCTAGGCTTAGGATTGGGTCTTGTCCATCACATCATTCTCCTAATGATGTGATCCCGTTATCAATGACATCCAATGTCCATGGTCAGGAAACCGTAACCATCTATTGATCAACGAGCTAGTCAACTAGAGGCTTACTAGGGACATGATGTTGTCTATGTATCCACACATGCATCTGAGTTTCCTATCAATACAATTCTAGCATGGATAATAAACGATTATCATGAACCAGGAAATATAATAATAACTAATTTATTATTGCCTCTAGGGCATATTTCCAACACCGAGTACGTATCGGGTCACCGAAAGGGGTTCCGGGCAACCCTCGGCAAACTATATGGGCCTAATGGGCCAAGAGAGGGATAGACCAGCCCCTAAGGGGCTGGTGCACCCCCTATAGGCCGAATAGGAGGAGATGGAAAGGAAGGGGAGGGAGAAGGAAAGGGGTGTTGGGGAACGTAGCAGAATTTTAAAATTTTCTAGGCATCACCAAGATCAATCTATGGAGTCATCTAGCAACGAGGAAGAGAGGAGTGCATCTACATACCCTTGTAGATCGCGCGCGGAAGCGTTCAAGAGAACGGGGTTGATGGAGTCGTACTCGTCGTGATCCAAATCACCGATGACCTAGCGCCGAACGGACGGCACCTCCGCGTTCAACACACGTACGGTTGGGAAGACGTCTCCTCCAGCTTGATCCAGCAAGGGGGAAGGAGAGGTTGATGAAGATCCAGCAGCACGACGGCGTGGTGGTGGAAGCAACGGTGATCTCGGCAGGGCTTCACCAAGCACAGGGAGACGGAGGAGTGTCACGGGAGGGAGAGGGAGAGGCCAGGTGCTAGGGTGCGGCTGCCCTCCCTCCCCCCCACTATATATAGGGTCCCTAGGGGGGGCGACGGCCAAGGGTTGGCTTGCCCCCCAAGGCAAGTGGGGCGCCCCCCACCCCTAGGGTTTCCAACCCTAGGCGCAGGGGGAGGCCCAAGGTGGGAGCACCAGCCCACTAGGGGCTGGTTCCCCTCCCACTTCAGCCCATGGGGCCCTCCGGGATAGGTGGCCCCACCCGGTGGACCCCCGGGACCCTTCCGGTGGTCCCGGTACAATACCGATTACCCCCGAAACTTTTCCGATGGCTGAAACTTGACTTCCTATATATAAATCTTCACCTCCGGACCATTCCGGAACTCCTCGTGACATCCTCTTTCGGGTTACCGTATACTAATATCTCAACAACCCTAGCGTCACCGGACCTTAAGTGTGTAGACCCTACGGGTTCGGGAGACACGCAGACATGACCGAGACGACTCTCCGGTCAATAACCAACAGCGGGATCTGGATACCCATGTTGGCTCCCACATGCTCCTCGATGATCTCATCGGATGAACCACGATGTCGAGGATTCAATCAATCCGTATACAATTCCCTTTGTCAATCGGTATGTTACTTGCCCGAGACTCGATCGTCGGTATCTCCATACCTCGTTCAATCTCGTTACCGGCAAGTCACTTTACTCGTACCATAATGCATGATCCCGTGATCAACCACTTGGTCACATTGAGCTCATTATGATGATGCATTACCGAGTGGGCCCAGAGATACCTCTCCGTCATACGGAGTGACAAATCCCAGTCTCAATTCGTGCCAACCCAACAGACACTTTCGGAGATACCTGTAGTGTACCTTTATAGTCACCCAGTTACGTTGTGACGTTTGGCACACCCAAAGCACTCCTATGGTATCCGGGAGTTGCACAATCTCATGGTCTAAGGAAATGTTACTTGACATTCGGAAAAGCTATAGCAAACGAACTACACGATCTTTGAGCTATGCTTAGGATTGGGTCTTGTCCATCACATCATTCTCCTAATGATGTGATCCCGTTATCAATGACATCCAATGTCCATAGTCAGGAAACCATGACTATCTTTTGATCAACAAGCTAGTCAACTAGAGGCTCACTAGGGACGTGTTGTGGTCTATGTATTCACACATGTATTACGATTTCCGGATAACACAATTATAGCATGAACAATAGACAATTATCATGAACAAAGAAATATAATAATAACCATTTTATTATTGCCTCTAGGGCATATTTCCAACAGTTTCCCACTTGCACTAGAGTCAATAGTCTAGTTACATTGTGATGAATCGAACACCCATGTAGTTCTGGTGTTGATCATGTTTTGCTCTAGGGAGAGGTTTAGTCAACGGATCTGCCACATTTAGGTCCGTATGTACTTTACAAATATGCATGTCTCCATTTTGAACACTTTCACGAATGGAGTTGAAGCGACGCTTGATATGCCTGGTCTTCCTGTGAAACCTGGGCTTCTTGGCAAGGGCAATAGCTCCAGTGTTGTCAGAGAAGAGAGTCATCGGGCCCGACGCATTGGGTATGACTCCTAGGTTGGTAATGAACTCCTTCACCCAGATTGCCTCTTGTGCTGCCTCCGAGGCTGCCATGTACTCCGCTTCACATGTAGATCCCGCCACAACGCTTTGCTTGCAACTGCACCAGCTTACTGCCCCACCATTTAAAATATACACGTATCTGGTTTGTGACTTAGAGTCATCCAGATCTGTGTCGAAGCTAGCATCGACGTAACCCTTTACGACGAGCTCTTCGTCACCTCCATAAATGAGAAACATATCCTTAGTCCTTTTCAGGTACTTCATGATATTCTTGACCGCTGTCCAGTGTTCCATGCCGGGATTACTTTGGTACCTTCCTACCAAACTTACGGCAAGGTTTACATCAGGTTTGGTACACAGCATAGCATACATGATAGACCCTATGGCCGAGGCATAGGGGACGACACTCATCTTTTCTCTATCTTCTGCCGTGGTCGGGCATTGAGCCATGCTCAATCTCGTACCTTCAATACAGGCAAGAACCCCTTCTTTGACTGATCCATTTTGAACTTCTCCAATATCTTGTCAAGGTACGTACTCTGTGAAAGACCAATGAGGCATCTCGATCTATCTCTATAGATCTTGATGCCTAATATATAAGCAGCTTCTCCAAGATCTTTCATTGAAAAACGCTTGTTCAAGTAGGCCTTTATGCTTTCCAAGAATTCTATATCATTTCCCATCAATAGTATGTCATCCACATACAATATGAGAAATGCTACAGAGCTCCCACTCACTTTCTTGTAAATGCAGACTTCTCCATAAGTCTGCGTAAACCCAAACGCTTTGATCATCTCATCAAAACAAATGTTCCAACTCCGAGATGCTTGCACCAGCCCATAAATCGAGCGTTGGAGCTTGCACACCTTGTCAGCATTCTTAGGATCGACAAAACCTTCCGGCTGCATCATATACAATTCTTCCTTAAGGAAACCATTAAGGAATGCCGTTTTGACGTCCATTTGCCATATCTCATAATCATAGAATTTGGCAATTGCTAACATGATTCAGACGGACTTCAGCTTCGCTACGGGTGAGAAAGTCTCATCGTAGTCCACCCCTTGAACTTGTCGATAACCCTTAGCGACAAGCCGAGCTTTATAGATGGTTACGTTACCATTCACGTCTGTCTTCTTCTTAAAGATCCATTTATTTTCTATGGCTCGCCGATCAACGGGCAAGTCAGTCAAAGTCCATACTTCGTTTTCATACATGGATCCTATCTCGGATTTCATGGCTTCCAGCCATTTGTCGGAATTCGGGCCTGCCATCGCTTCTTCATAGTTCGAAGGTTCACCGTTGTCTAACAACATGATTTCCAAGACAGGGTTGTCGTACCACTCTGGTGCGGAACGTGTCCTCGTGGACCTATGAAGTTTAGTAGCAACTTGATCTGAAGTTTCATGATCATCATCATCAACTTCCTCTCTAGTCGGTGCAGGCATCTCAGGAACATTTTCTTGAGCTGCGCCACTTACCGATTCAAGAGGTAATACTTCATCAAGTTCTACTTTCCTCCCACTTATTTATTTCGAGAGAAACTCTTTCTCTAGAAAGGACCCATTCTTGGTAACAAAGATCTTGCCTTCGGATCTGAGGTAGAAAGTATACCCAATAGTTTCTTTAGGGTATCCTATGAAGACGCATTTTCCGATTTGGGTTCGAGCTTTTCAGGTTGAAGTTTCTTGACATAAGCATCGCATCCCCAAACTTTTAGAAACGACAGCTTAGGTTTCTTCCCAAACCATAATTCATACGGTGTCGTCTCAACGGATTTCGACGGAGCCCTATTTAAAGTGAATGCGGCAGTCTCTAAAGCATAGCCCCAAAATGACAGCGGTAGATCGGTAAGAGACATCATAGATCGCACCATATCCAATAGAGTGCGATTACGACGTTCGGACACACCATTACGTTGAGGTGTTCCAGGCGGCGTGAGTTGTGAAACTATTCCACATTTTCTTAAGTGTGTGCCAAATTCGTGACTCAAGTATTCTCCCCCACGATCTGATCGCAAGAACTTGATTTTCCTGTCACGTTGATTCTCAACCTCACTCTGAAATACCTTAAACTTTTCAAAGGTCTCAGACTTGTGTTTCATTAAGTAGACATACCCATATCTACTCAAGTCATCAGTGAGGGTGAGAACATAACGATAGCCACCGCGAGCCTCAACATTCATTGGACCACACACATCAGTATGTATGATTTCCAATAAGTTGGTTGCTCGCTCCATTGTTCCTGAGAACAGAGTCTTGGTCATTTTACCCATGAGGCATGGTTCGCACGTGTCAAATGATTCGTAATCAAGAGACTCCAAAAGTCCATCAGCATGGAGCTTCTTTATGCGTTTGACACCTATGTGACCAAGGCGGCAGTGCCACAAGTATGTGGGACTATCATTATCAACCTTACATCTTTTGGTATTCACACTATGAATATGTGTAACATTACGCTCGAGATTCATTAAGAATAAACCATTCACCAGCGGAGCATGACCATAAAACATATCTCTCATATAAATAGAACAACCATTATTCTCGGATTTAAATGAGTAGCCATCTCGAATTAAACGAGATCCTGATACAATGTTCATGCTCAAAGCTGGCACTAAATAACAATTATTGAGGTTTAAAACTAATCCCGTAGGCAAATATAGAGGCAGCGTGCCGACGGCGATCACATCGACCTTGGAACCATTCCTGACGCGCATCGTCACCTCGTCCTTTGCCAGTCTCCGCTTATTCCGCAGCTCCTGCTTTGAGTTACAAATGTGAGCAACCGCACCGGTATCAAATACCCAGGAGCTACTGCGAGTACTGGTAAGGTACACATCAATCACATGTATATCACATATACCTTTAGTGTTGCCGGCCTTCTTGTCCGCTAAGTATTTGGGGCAGTTCCGCTTCCAGTGACCACTTCCCCTTGCAATAAAAACACCCAGTCTTAGGCTTGGGTCCATTCTTTGGCTTCTTCCCGGCAGCTAGCTTACCGGGCGCGGCAACTCCCTTGCCGTCCTTCTTGAAGTTCTTCTTACTCTTGCCTTTCTTGAACTTAGTGGTTTTATTCACCATCAACACTTGATGTTCCTTTTTGATTTCCACCTCCGCTGATTTCAGCATTGAATATACCTCAGGAATGGTCTTTTCCATCCCTTGCATATTGAAGTTCATCACAAAGCTCTTGTAGCTCGGTGGAAGCGACTGAAGGATTCTGTCAATGACCGCGTCATCCGGGAGATTAACTCCTAGCTGAGTCAAGTGGTTATGCAACCCAGACATTTTGAGTATGTGCTCACTAACAGAACTATTTTCCTCCATCTTACAATTGAAGAACTTGTCGGAGACTTCATATCTCTCGACCCGGGCATGAGCTTGGAAAACCATTTTCAGCTCTTCGAACATCTCATATGCTCCGTGTCTCTCAAAACGCTTTTGGAGCCCTGGTTCTAAGCTGTAAAGCATGCCGCACTGAACGAGGGAGTAATCATCAGCACGTGACTGCCAAGCGTTCATAACGTCTTGGTTCTCTGGGATGGGTGCGTCACCTAGCGGTGCTTCTAGGACATAATCTTTCTTGGCAGCTATGAGGATGATCCTCAGGTTTCGGACCCAGTCCGTATAGTTGCTGCCATCATCTTTCAGCTTGGTTTTCTCTAGGAACGCGTTGAAGTTGAGGACAACATGGGCCATTTAATCTACAAGACATATTGTAAAGATTTTAGACTAAGTTCATGATAATTAAGTTCATCTAATCAAATTATTCAATGAACTCCCACTCAGATAGACATCCCTCTAGTCATCTAAGTGAAACATGATCCAAGTCAACTAGGCCGTGTCCGATCATCACGTGAGACGGACTAGTCAACATCGGTGAACATCTTCATGTTGATCGTATCTTCTATACGACTCATGCTTGACCTTTTGGTCTTCTGTGTTCCGAGGCCATGTTTGTACATGCTAGGCTCATCAAGTCAACCTAAGTGTATTGCGTGTGTAAATCTAGCTTACACCCATTGTATTCGAACGTTAGAATCTATCACACCCGATCATCAGTGGTGCTTCGAAACAACGAACCTTCGCAACGGTGCACAGTTAGGGGGAACGCTTTCTTGAAATTATTACGAGGGATCATCTTATTTAAGCTACCGTCGCTCTAAGCAAATAAGATGTAAAACATGATAAACATCACATGCAATCAAATAGTGACATGATATGGCCAATATCATTTGCTCCTTTTGATCTCCATCCTCGGGGCTCCATGATCATCGTTGTCACCGGCATGACACCATGATCTCCATCATCATGATCTCCATCATCGTGTCTTCTTGAAGTTGTCTCGTCATCTATTACTCCTACTACTATGGCTAATGCTTTAGCAATAAAGTAAAGTAATTACATGACGTTTATGTTGACACGCAGGTCATAAATAAATAAAGACAACTCCTATGGCTCCTGCCGGTTGTCATACTCATTGACATGCAAGTCGTGATTCCTATTACAAGAACATGATCAATCTCATACATCACATATATCATTCATCACATTCTTTTGGCCACATCACATCACACGGCACATGCTGCAAAAACAAGTTAGGCGTCCTCTAATTGTTGTTGCAAGTTTTTACGTGGCTGCTATAGGTTTCCAGCAAGAGCGTTTCTTACCTACGCCAAAACCACAACGTGATATGCCAATTTCTATTTACCCTTCATAAGGACCCTTTTCATCGAATCCGATCCGACTAAAGTGGGAGAGACAGACACCCGCCAGCCACCTTATGCAACTAGTGCATGTCAATCGGTGGAACCAGTCTCACGTAAGCATACGTGTAAGGTCGGTCCAGGCCGCTTCATCCCACGATGCCGCCGAATCAAGATAAGACTAGTAACGGCAAGCAAATTGACAATATCGACGCCCACAACTGCTTTGTGTTCTACTCGTGCATAGAAACTACGCATAGACCTAGCTCATGATGCCACTGTTGGGGAACGTAGCAGAATTTTAAAATTTTCTACGCATCACCAAGATCAATCTATGGAGTCATCTAGCAATGAGGGAGAGAGGAGTGCATCTACATACCCTTGTAGATCGTGCACGGAAGCGTTCAAGAGAACGGGGTTGATGGAATCGTACTCGTCGTGATCCAAATCACCGATGACCTAGCGCCGAACGGACGACACCTCCGCGTTCAACACACGTACGGTTGGGAAGACGTCTCCTCCAACTTGATCCAGCAAGGGGGAAGGAGAGGTTGATGAAGATCCAGCAGCACGACGGCGTGGTGGTGGAAGTAACGGTGATCTCGGCAGGGCTTCACCAAGCACAGGGAGACGGAGGAGTGTTACGGGAGGGAGCGGGAGAGGCCAGGGGCTAGGGTGCGGCTGCCCTCCCTCCCCCCACTATATATAGGGTCCATAGGGGGGCGCTGGCCCTAGGAGATCTAATCTCCAAGGGGGGGGCGGCGGCCAAGGGGGTGGCTTGCCCCCCAAGGCAAGTGGGGCGCCCCCCACCCCTAGGGTTTCCAACCCTAGGCACAGGGGGAGGCCCAAGGGGGGCGCACCAGCCCACTAGGGGCTGGTTCCCCTCCCACTTCAGCCCATGGGCCCTTCGGGATAGGTGGCCTCACCCGGTGGACCCCCGGGACCCTTCCGGTGGTCCCGGTACAATACCGATTACCCCCGAAACTTTACCGTTGGCTGAAACTTGACTTCCTATATATAAATCTTCACCTCCGGACCATTCCGGAACTCCTCGTGATGTCCGGGATCTCATCCGGGACTCCGAACAACTTTCGGGTTACCGTATACTAATATCTCAACAACCCTAGCGTCACCGAACCTTAAGTGTGTAGACCCTACGGGTTCGGGAGACACGAAGACATGACCGAGACGACTCTCCGGTCAATAACCAACAGCGGGATATGGATACCCATGTTGGCTCCCACATGCTCCTCGATGATCTCATCGGATGAACCACGATGTCGAGGATTCAATCAATCCGTATACAATTCCCTTTGTCAATCGGTACGTTACTTGCCCGAGACTCGATCATCGGTATCCCAATACCTCGTTCAATCTCGTTACCGGCAAGTCACTTTACTCGTACTATAATGCATGATCCCGTGATCAACCACTTGGTCACATTGAGATCATTATGATGATGCTTTACCGAGTGGGCCCAGAGATACCTCTCCGTCATACGGAGTGACAAATCCCAGTCTCGATTCGTGCCAACCCAATAGACACTTTCGGAGATACCTGTAGTGTACCTTTATAGTCACCCAGTTACGTTGTGACGTTTGGCACACCCAAAGCACTCCTACGGTATCCGGGAGTTGCACAATCTAATGGTCTAAGGAAATGTTACTTGACACTCGGAAAAGCTATAGCAAACGAACTACACAATCTTTGAGCTATGCTTAGGATTGGGTCTTATCCATCACATCATTCTCCTAATGATGTGATCCCGTTATCAATGACATCCAATGTCCATAGTCAGGAAACCATGACTATCTTTTGATCAATGAGCTAGTCAACTAGAGGCTCACTAGGGACGTGGTGTGGTCTATGTATTCACACATGTATTACAATTTCCGGATAACACAATTATAGCATGAACAATAGACAATTATCATGAACAAAGAAATATAATAATAACCATTTTATTATTGCCTCTAGGGCATATTTCCAACAAGGGGGGCTTTCCTTCTCCCCCTCCCCCCTCTCTCTCTTTCCTTCCCCCTCTGATGTATATGGAAGGAGGGAGACCGACTTAGAGGAGGCGCCCAAGTAGGATCCCTCCTACTTGGGGCGCCCCTTCCAGCCCCTCTCCCTCTCCCACCTATATATATGTGGGGGGGGGGCACCGCTAGAACACACAACATTGATTCCTAGCCATGTGCGCCCCTCCCCCTTCATAGTTTACGCCTCCGGTCATATTGTCGTAGTGCTTAGGCGAAGCCCTGTGCGGATCACTTCACCATCACCGTCACCATGACGTCGTGCTGACTAAACTCTCCCTCGACACTTTGCTGGATCAAGAGTTGGTGGGGCGTCATCGAGCTGAACGTGTGCAGAACTCGGAGGTGCCGTACGTTCGGTGCTTGATCGATCGAAACAAGAAGAAGTTCGACTACATCAACCGCGTTGTCAAACGCTTCGGCTTTCGGTCTATGAGGGTATGTGGACACACTCTCCTCCTCTCGTTGCTATGCATCTCCTAGATAGATCTTGCGTGAGTGTAGGAATGAAATCCTAATCGAAAACAGTTCATCCGAGTGAACCGTGTGCCGTATATCGCACACACCTTGATCTGGCTGACCGTTTCTGTTGTGTTGCCTAATCACAAACAGTTCATCCGAGTGAACCGTAAGTTGTATATCGCACACACCTTCATCTAGCTACCCGTTTCTTTTGTTCTGCCACATCGCAAATAGTTAATTGAACTTAACCATATGCCCTGCATCGCACACGCAACTAAAATCTGAACCGTGTTTGATGCATCCATCATCGCAAACGTTTTGCACCTTTTGACGGTTTTTTACACCACCGTTTGCGATTAATGCATCACACACAGTTTCATCAAAGGGTCTCTGATCGTAGTGTCGCGTTAGCAGCAACCTGCAGTAGTGTGTGTTCAACCGCGTACAATCAAAATGAGGTCATGTTGATCAGGAGGGGTGTGGCATATCGCAAAACAGAGGAAACAGACTTGTGTTGGAGCGCCTACGGTAGAAACGGGGTCCTGTTCGTCGGGAAGGGTGTGGCGTACCGCAAAACAGGACTCCACTGGCTACTGTTCATCCACCGTTGACTTCCCTAGCCTCCACCTGCTATTGTTCATCCACCGTCGACTTCCTCCAGCCTCCACCAGCTACTGTTCATCCACGGGGTCCTGTTCATCCAGCCTCCACCAGCTACTGTTCATCCAGCCCTCCACGAGATCCTGTTCATCCAGCCTCCACCGGCTCCTGTTCAACCAACCCTTCACGGGGTTCTGTTCAACCAGCCCTACACGGGGTCCTGTTGTACCAGCCCTCCACGTACGCGGTCCCTCCACCGGCTACTGTTCATCCACCCCCACCTCCTCGGTCGGGGTCCTGTTCATCCAGCGGCAACGGCCTCTACTACCACGAGATCCTATTCATCCAACTCCCACCGGGAACTGTTCATCCAACCCCCACCGAGAATTGTTCATCAAGAGGCAGCTTCGATCGGCTTCAGTTAGCAATAGTAGTGAAGGAATCACTCGGGTTCAGTTAACAGCAAGGGATCGATCGGGGTTGAGTAACATAGCTAGTGCAATCGCCCGGGTTCAGTTAGAGCGCAACGCCTCGCACACACGCGCGTACGTGTACGAGAGAAACACGCAAACCTCGGTGCATCGCTCGGCCCCGACCACCCACCGTAACCGGGAACTCACCAAAATTTTCCCCGCCCTCGCTTCTACCATGATTTTTTCCGTCATGAACGGCCCAAAGAATGTCATGCAGGTGCGTCTCCGGCCCGCCCAGGACGAAAAGCCCATTTTCTGTCGTCCTTTTTTGTCATAGAAGTAGGAACCCACCACATCTATGATGATACCAGGTTTTGTCACAATTATCGTCATAAAAGTGTCATAAGCATGACAGAAAAAAATCGTTCGACCCAAAATGTCACGGGTGTGTCTTTTTTTGTAGTGGCAGCACCACTGCCGATAGCAGAGACCGCTCCATTTCCTGTGGCATTTGAAGCCAGGACCTTAGGGACACCATTCACAGCAGAGGCCACCTTAGGAGTAGATCCACCAATTTTTGGCCCATTCCCAATCTCATTCGTAGGATAGGTCACCTTGAGTGCACCGTTAGGTCCATTCCCGGTACCATCCGCCACCTTGAGCGCACCATTAGGTCCATTTCCAGCCCCATTGGCACCGACATTTCCCTCCATGTTGTTCAAGCCACCATTTGATACCCCACCATTATTCAAGCCTTCGGTGGCATCCCCGGCACCTGGACTAATCGCCTCCTTGATTTGCTCTCCCATCATCCCTAAGGCCCCGGTCTCCAAGAACTTCACAAACTGTTTCACCCTCTGAATTATTTCTTTGTTATCCTCCAGGAACTTGTTCACTATCTCTGCATTCTCACTGATGCTTTTCCCTAACTCCACTTTCCTATTTAGATGTTGACTACTTTGTCAAAAACCCGAAACAAGAAAATACAATCAGAATAACTCAATTGCAACAACATAGCTATCTAACAGAACAATCTAACAAGCTAATCTCGAAAAGTACATTATAAACGATCAGAGTTAACACTTATGCTAATGTGTGGCCGGTTGATTTGGGTCGTTTCTGGTCGAATCCATCCATGTTCGTCGGTATGATGCTCGTGTTGAAGTGTACTAGTTTATACTGAACGTTTTTACTTTGAGATGACTAATATTGTCATTACAAATATGTTATTTCTATTTATATCGATTATTCAATATACTAATTATTTTATACTGTATATTTGTTATAATTTTCCACTATTTATATTTCTAATTACTTTATCTAGCACCAACATGAAATTATACTTTGTTGTAGCATATATTTTTCATTTAATTTGTGATGCTTAAGAAACTGTATGGATCCAGTGGGTTTCATCACAGAGAAAAAAGAATCAATATTAGCTCTGTCTTTGTGTGTATATTTTCCATTGGATGTTTCATATCTATAAAACTTTAGAGTGTTTTACATTATATGCATCCTGTAAATAAATTGCAAGGGCTTTCTAGAATACAAGACTATCAAGCTTAGGGGTAGATAAAAAGATACTTCTAGATTGCATGAAATGTCATTCCATTTTCCACTCTAGCATTGCTAGACCCTAGTTGCCAAATTAATCTGGCCCAAGTGAATTTTGAACATTCCTTTCTCAAGTAGTGTCCCTCGACAATTTTGAGCATTCATGTGTCAAGTAGTGTCACAAAGGGCTTGAAGCCCCTTGAGACTTTTGAATATTCACGTCTCAAGCAGTGTCTTCAACATGGAATTGACATTAATCTTGTTTGTGGTTTCCTCGGATAAGGAGTTAGTTACCACTCTTGCATTTGAAGAATTTGAGATAGAATATGAGAAGCATTTGATGATTTAGGCGATGAATTATCATTCTCATGTTCCAAGTATTTTAGGCAAGGAGGAACAAATTCTTCTTGACTAGCACTAATTTGTCGTGCGAGTGAGGGTCACTCTCAGTCATTAAATAATCACGAGCCACTTTTCGTTTCTTGAGATCTTGCTTCCTTTTGGGGAATTTAAAAGTAAGCTTCTCATGACCGGATGAAAGAGCCTCGTGATGAGAAGTGACGTCCTCAAACTTTGACTGAAGAAACTTATGTTCATTAGTCATGGTCTGGTTTGTCTCTATTACTTCGATCAGTAAATTTTCTTGCTTATCATAAGTCCTTTGTTGTTTCAGACCATCATCACAAGAGTCATATGAGAGACTCCCTTGAGTGGACTCCATGTCATTTTTAGAGCCTATTTGTTGCATATTGATTGGGGTCACTCTCTAGTTCATGTTCTTGCATGTATGCCCTATGTAGAGAGACGTGGTTAAAAAGCTTGTCTCTCATATACAGTCCACCCTCTTACTTCGGGTCCATAAAGAAACTAAGGGTTATTAAGGTGACCTTGTTGGTCAACTGGAACAATGCATTAACACTCTATGAATACATTTTACCCTCAAATGACGGACAGTGAACATCAAAACACAGTACAACTAGTCCATACTTTTCTTCAATGCTAGTCTCATCCCTGTGTATCAGTATGGGTCTATAGTCCGACCTGGTGTACTCCAGGTTTTCTAGAACAACATTAACAAATGTATCATTCCACATTACCGTTCGTGTGTGCATGACGGATACTTTCTCATTGCCAATGTGTACCGATCACCAACATAATGGAAGTCCGAGAGGTTACAGTCTTGTACGACATCTCGGAAGTTTGCATATATCTTTCTAGCCGGACATTCCCTTCCTTTTTAAAATGGATACATAATTTGGCTCAAGTCACCCCAACACCATCCAAGGCATAACACACACACATGCAAACTCTCCGAGTCTCTGCCAAGTTAGATGTTTATCTCTCCACCTCGGCCCCCCGTACACGTGTGTCAATCTCCATATGCCATCCTCCTCACTTCCCACAAACACATCAATATAATCCGGTGTCTTATGCCTAAGAGAAGTCACCACCTCCTCATTCCAAAATAATACCAAGCCGCCACTCCTCCAATCACAGTAGACAACCTCTTTGTGATCCATCTCCGACGCCTTAAAATCTACAAGCACTTAATTCAATAAGCAAATGCATCATCGAGTTTTTGGAGAGAAGTAGTCCATGCAGTCGTCCTTCTCGTGCCATGACCACCTGTAACAACTTATTTATGTTTGCGTTATTCATAAGGTTGAATAGACAAAAGAACGCATGATAAAAAATGCAATGCCATCTTTTCAACTGTAATATAAAAAATGAAAGGATGCTCGTTTGTGTAGAGGAAACCAGATGGTTCTTTTGAGGAGTTTCGATGAAGTGGACGGAAATGTTTATAGGAAGGCTAGTGCAAGCGGGTCATCATCGAAAGAGAAACCATGCGGTTTTCACTTTTCAGCCCCACGAATCGATCAACTCAAAATCAACTACAAGAATCAATCTTCACAACCGTAAATCAAACGTATGAGAGGCGCCCGAAACGGGCTCGCACGTAATTTGGCTTTTCCAAGGGGAGGCGGCGCGCATATACAGTCGACCCACTTACTTCGGGCCCATAAAAAGACTAACGCTATGTTTGGATGTATGCATTGGGAGCCTTGGCATTGCATTGGGTTGAATATCAATATCACACTATATTGGTATTGAGATTGAATGTCAATTTTTTTGTTTGGATGCTTAGATATTCGGAACACAGACTTGATATTGAGGTCGAATGCCAAATGTTGTTTGGGTTGTCAATGTGAGGCATTGAGTTGTATGAGACTTTGTCGGGAGATCGAGCAAAGAGGAGGCTGGACGCTAGACAGGGGAGAGGGGAGATGGTCGGAGCTCTACGAAGAGAGGAAGGAGCCAGTCAGCAACACACCTGCGCGGGGCGGCAAAGCTCGTGGTGGAGGCACGCCGGTCGCCGGAGATCATGGCGGGGTAGGAGGGCGGTGCCGGTCGTTGGAGAGCTCTAGCGGGGCGGGAACGTGGCGCCGACTGCTAGAGAGCTCCGACGGGGCGGGAACGTGGCGTCGGCCGCTGGATCTTGGGGTGGAGACGAGGCGGGAGGGTGGCGCCGGCCACCGGATCTTGAGGTGCAGGCACGCCGGCTGCCGGGGCTCGGTGTGGAGGCTGGCGGGATGGGCGCCGCCGCCGTTCGTCGAGACGGGAGGTACGAAGCTGGGTTGGTTTCGTTAGCGAACAGATAAGCACGCTATCCCCTTGAATCCCACCCAATGCCTAGCGATGTCGAGCACACAGGCTCCGAATTGGGCCAACAGTTTTTTGCGTTAGGGACGGACCGCTCAATATCGAGCCCGAATGCCACGACTGAATGCCAAGACCAACCAAACGGTGGCATTCGGGATACTAGGCCCAGACAAATGCCAATACCCAATACTAGGCCTGAATGTAAACATCCAAACGGAGCATAAGGGTTATTAAGATGACCTTGTTGGTCAACCGGAACAATGCATTAACACTCTATGAATACATTTTACCCTCAAATGACGGACATCGAACATCAAAACGCAATACAACTAGTCCATGCTTTTCTTCGATGCTAGTCTCATCCCTGTGTATCAGTACGGGTTATAGTCTGACCTGATGTACTCCAGGTTTTATAGAACAACATTAACAAATGTATCATTCCACATTACCGTTCGTGAGTGCATGATCAAGGCGTTCATGAATACTTTCTCATTGCTAATGTGTACCGATCACCAACATAATGGAAGTCCGAGATTTTACAGTCTTGTACGACATCTCTGAAGTTTGCATATATCTTTCTAGCCGAACATTTCCTTCCTTTTTAAAATGGATACATAATTTGGCTCAAGTCACCCCAACGCCATCCAAGGCATATCACACACACATGCAAACTCTCCGAGTCTCTACCAAGTTAGATGTTTATCCCTCCACCTCGGCTCCCCCGTACACGTCTGTCAATCTCCATATGTCATCCTCCCCACTTTTCAAAAACACATCAATATATATGTTTTTGGAGAGAAGTAGTCCATGCAGTCACCTTCTCGTGCCATGACCACCTGTAACAACTTATTTATGTTCGCGTTATCCATAAGGTTGAATAGACAAAAGAACGCATGATCAAAAATGCAATGCCATCTTTTTCAACTGTAATATAACAAATGAAAGGATGCTTGTTTGTGTAGAGGAAACCAAATGGTTCTTTTGAAGAGTTTCGATGAAGTGGACGGAAATGTTTGTAGGTAGGTAGGAAGGCTAGTGCAAGCGGCTCATCATCGAAAGAGAAACCATGCGGTTTTCACTTTTGAGCCCCATGAATCGATCAAATCAAAATCAACTACAAGAATCAATCTTCACAACCGTAAATCAAACGTACGAGAGGCGCCCGAAACGGGCTCGCACGTAATTTGGCCTTTCCAAGGGGAGGCGGCGCGCAAAAGCGGCGCACCCACGGCAACGCTGAAATCCCGATACTGCCCTCCACGCGCGCACCGTCACTGCGATCCCCCACCCTTTCTTCCCACCTCCCCACGGAACCCCTCCCAAAACAAAAACCCCACCCCACCTTCCCACGGAACCCCTCCCAAAACAAAAACAAAAACCCCACCCCACCCCACCCACTCCGCCCCTCCCCTCCCCACCCCTCTCCCGTGCTCGCCCTCCGCACCGCCGCGGCGCCACCTCCTCCTCCGACCTCCTCGCGGCGGCCGGGATGTTCTACTCGCACCAGCTCCTCGCGCGGAAGGCGCCGCTCGGCCAGATATGGTGCGTCCCCTCCCCTCCCTCCTCGCCGGCCGCCGCCGCTCGGTCCCCTCGTCGCGGCCGCCGGCCACCGATTTCGCCTGTCCCGCGTTTTTCTGCTCGGTTCCGGGCGTTTCCCGACGCGTCCGTCCGATCCGCTCCCAATGCGGGCTCCTCGTCGCCTCGCCTCCATCTCCTCTGACCCTCCTATGTTCTGCAGGATGGCCGCCACGCTCCACGCCAAGATCAACCGCAAGCGCCTCGACAAGCTCGACATCATCAAAATCTGGTGAGCCACCGACCCGATCCCGCCGGTTTCCCTCTGCTACGACCTCGCGGTTCGCCCGATTTTAATTCGCGTGTGGTGCGATGTGTCTGATGCTGCTGCAGCGAGGAGATCCTCAACCCGTCGGTGCCCATGGCGCTCAGGCTCTCCGGGATCCTCATGGGTGAGCCGTCCGGGTTATTTCGCTCCTTTTCTCGACGGATTTGTTCTTGTTCTCCCTCGGGGATGTGACGCGTGTTTGTTGCCTGTGTGTTTGGGTGGCGTGATGAGCAGGTGGCGTGGTGATCGTGTACGAGAGGAAGGTGAAGCTTCTCTACGGTCAGTCCATCTGTTGCCTTCCCTCGCTGCTTGCCGCACTTTTTTCTTGTCGAAATCTTCAGATTCTCACCGTTTCCGACTGTTCCTCGCAGATGACGTGTCCCGTCTCCTGGTAAACTTCGACTTCCAGTTTCCTCTGCATCCTGCTTGGTGATTTGGTGCTTGGGTTCATGTTTGTGCTGATTCCTTACGCAGATTGAGATCAACGAGGCGTGGAAGATCAGGCCGGCCGTGGACCACACCGTCCTCCCCAAGGGCAAGGCTCAAGCCAAGTGAGTGCTCTCCGTCTCCATGCCCTGCCACAAGTTTCTGAATGTGCTTGCGTTGTGATAATGTAGAGCCGGCGTCCATTTCTCTCTGGAGATGGGGTTTTCCTTGTGTGTTTAGACCGTGTGGTGTTAGCCTGATGGTTTACATTGGGGGCTTTTGCAAGGTACCAGGTGGCTCTATGTATGGACAGCTTAACTTTGTCTGTTTATGAAATTTCTTAGAGGCTCGATAGCAATGCAGTCTCTGTCAGCTTGCTTGCCACCAATTGGTGTGTTCTGCATTGTACAGTATTGAGTTTACGATGATATGTGATTTGTGATGTTTTCAGATGTTTCTAATAGAAGATTGTGAATGTGTTTGCGTGGTGATGATGGAGAGTTGGTGTCCATTTCTCTGTGGAAATGGAATTTTCTTTGTGTCTTTAGACCGTGTGGTGTTAGTCTGATGGTTTAGATTGGAGGCTGTTGTAAGGTTCCAAAGTAGCCGAATGAACAACTGAACTTTCTTTGTTTATGAAATTTCTTAAGATGCCTAATAACACTGTCAGTCTGTCAGCTTGCTTGGTAACTATTGGTGTGTGCTGCATTCCGCACTACTGATTTTACAATGACCAACGGCACTACTTTGTGGTGTTTTCAGATGTTTCTAGAAAATGCCATATCACTGATTGCGTGAAATGTAACTGGGATGCACAGCCCTAGCCGTGGGTCCTTTCTGTGTGATCCTGCTGTAACTTGACTCTGTTCTTGTGTTTCTGGGGCAGCAGGTATTCATATAGACCTTCATATGATTTTGTGGCTCCTGTCTTGATATTCTGATTGTTTGATTAAATTCATGGGTTGCAACTTTGGCTAAGTGGGGTCGTTTGGGTGTTATAGCTGTTGGTGCAAGGGTTCATGCGGGTATTCATGTCTCTGTATGTTGCTGATTGTTATGTGTGGGTTAGCCAATTTTAATCAGCTCCAGGTTGCAAGGTGGTTTTTCCGGCCAATATGTATGTGTATTCTATGCAAGACTTTATGAATTTTATAGTTTCTCCAGCTTTTTTAGGACATAGTTTGTCCATTTGTTATCTTAACAATTTTAATAATGGGGTGGCTGGCTGGGACAGCGAGATATTGGTTGGTTTTGGGTTGTTCAGTGCTGACTTATTATTTTGGTATTAGTTTCTTATTCAGTATCAGTCAATCTCTTGAGAATGTATGATCTAATTATAGCAGATCTGGGGGTTGTATGGTACTTGAGTAATAATGCTATGTTCAGAGGGGATCTTTATCACCTTGGAAAACTGATAACATATCTTAGCATTCTGTCATGATCAGAGAGCGGACTCTTGTTGCTCGCCTTTGAAAGTTTGTTAGCACTCCAAATGAGATATTTAACGTCTTGCTACTGTGCCATTGCCATTGAGAAAAGGGGTTTATGTAGAATGATTTGTCTTAAGATTAAGAAAGCAGTGTGTCATTTTATCTGAAAGTTCTGCTTCTTGCAGGTATGAAGCAGTAACACTGCCAGAGAACGCGATGGATATGGAGGTGGAGCAGCCCGTGCTTTTCACAGATACTGATACTGCCAGGTTCCGGGGAATGGTAATCATTGTCATCTGTGTATTCTGGAAGTTGAAACTCTGATTAAATGCATGGATGGATTTTTCTGTCTCCTAGTTTCTGTCTGAATTGCCTGCACTCATCTTGACTGAAGTCTATGCTTGTGCAGCGCCTGGAGGATTTGGATGAACAGTATGTCAATGTCAACCTGGATGATGATGACATCTCTCGCGCCGACCGTCATCATCAAGGTATTTCTTTCTGCTCTTTGGTATTGCTCTTTGAGGGTTCTTAAGGGCTAATGATTATTAACTCTTGGTTCTTTATGATCGTATCTCAGCTGAGGCAGTCAACATTACCCTGGTCGATAATTTTGAGTCTGGTCTTGCTGAAACTGACATCTTCAATCGTTTTGAGAGGTAAAGGAGACTTAAATTTCCCTAATTAAAAGAAAAGAAAAGTTATTCTTATTTTAGTGTGCCATTCTCGTATCATCAATGTTGCGTTTTCTTTTAATTTGGTGGTGAGTACCAATATTCATTGTGCAATACTACCTTGTCACCAGATTTGACATAGCAGATGATGACACCACAGTCCATATTACTCTCGATGAACACCCAGAGGCTCCAAGTACACTAGTTCCCTCTCCACCAAGGCCAGAAGACCCTCCTCAACAACAGGAACAGTGTGCTGCCCCATCCTCCATCCGCGAAGAACCTCAACAAGGTGAAATTAAGCACATGACTAGTATATTTGATGATGCTACAGTGGGAAATGGCTTATCACATAGTAAAATTGGAAATGATTTCGGTTTAACGCTAATAGACACCAATTTTCATCTCATTTCGAGTCTGCGACACATTTACCATGTTATTTCAATTCAGGGAAACTTCCACCAAGACTTGTTTGAACACATTGACTTTTTCTTTGAGTTTCTTCTGGAATAGTACAACTTTAAGGTTATTTGTGAGAGCTTAAGATTTGCACTGGTGCTTAGCATATTGTGCGCTATGGCTATTCGGTCAAGTAGCGCTGGTTCTAAGCATATCATCTTCGCTCATTATCCCCAGTCGGTTTTGTAAATGGCCAATTTGAATGTGGCAGGACTATATATTATAGATTAAGTGGATAAGTAGTGTAGTATTGATTGCAGCTGAATTTACTACAGATTTTTGGTAATTTTCTATGTTATGACTGATCATGAGCAGCACTTATAATACGTACTGGATTTGCAAGTAAACTGATGTGGAACCTTTCTATTTGAAACGAATCTTGCATGTAGCTTACTGTCCTTTGGCTAGTTCACTGGTTGCATGTTGTATTAGAAGTTGTACCACTGGACCCAGTTCAGCTACTCATATACTATAGGGCAAGTATCTTCTGCAGGGGATTCATTGAAGGAGCAAGAGGAGCAGAAGACGACGGTCTGTACCATTTACCTGATGAATAGTTGGCTTTAGTTGAAACTCTTATATGGAAAAGGAATTTGATGTTGTTTACATGAGGTTGCTTTTCGCAATATAGGAGCAACAACCAACTAAACGAGCAAAGAGGAAAGCACGCGGCAAGGGCCCCCAAGTGATCATGGACAACCAGATAATGATCCCAGGAAATGTATATCAGTCATGGTTGAAGGATCCATCAAGCCTCATCTCTAAAAGGCGTCAAGTCAGGAGTGTATGTCAACGTGTTATTGATTGGAACCACCTATTTTCCAATAGTTCTGAACTCATGCATTGTACTTACCGAATTGTTGTTTTGCTGTTTACTATTTGCAGAAAATCAATCCTATTAAGGCAATTAAGATAGGCGAGCTCATGGACTTGCCACCGTCTGCCCTAATGTCTTGCTCCGATGACTCACAAGAGATATATTACCCTCAGCAGCTTATGCAGCTCTGGAAGGAATGCACCAAAGTCAAGCCCCCAAAGCCCTCATCTTCTTCAGGTAACTATAACACTGAACTTTGTGTCACCCACCTTTTAACTTGCAAAAGTGCTAATTCCAAGCTGCACACTATCTCATATAGGAGATAAATCATCATCATCATCACAAGAAAAGCAGCCGAGAAACTCTCCGCCT
Organism: Triticum aestivum; assembly: GCF_018294505.1. Lineage (NCBI taxonomy): Eukaryota > Viridiplantae > Streptophyta > Magnoliopsida > Poales > Poaceae > Triticum > Triticum aestivum. The sequence continues at coordinate 580,369,172 of NC_057794.1, forward strand.
CAGGTTGTTTCAGAACACATTTCTCTATTGATTTATTTTCATCAACATTTATCTCATAATTGGTTAAACTGGCAGCCTCAAGGAGATCAGAATGAAATGGGAGCTCAACCAATGGGCTTCACACCAATGGACTTCACAGATGGCATTGAAAAGATGAGAGCAAACAAGAGTGGAGAATTTGAAGGTGTTTTTGATGGTCCGCATGGTGACCCTAGTGTTACACCTGGAAGTCCTGGTAAGTTGAAAACCTTTCTTTTTTAAGTTCCTTCTTCTTTAGCCGCTTCATTACATCAACTATGCTGTAGGGCTAAGTCGCAGGTCAGCTTCAAGCTCTGGTGGCTCTGGAAGGGGGGGATTTCTGCCATTGGATCCAGAGATACTGTTACAATCTGGAAGCGGAAGGTGACTGTTGATACTGATAGTAACCTTGTTCTTTATTAGTTGCACGAATAATTGACTATGTGATCTTGTGATGAAAAAAAAAACTCGGTGATTAAGAAAGTTTTCTCTTTGTACTGGGTTATCCTTTTATTTCTATGCTCTGTCTAGAAACTGTTAGAGCTGTCTCCCTGACGTTGCGTTGTACATAAAGGAAAACGACTGATCATTGATGTTAACCATCATAAGTGGCAGCTTCCTGTGGTTTTTCATTGTCTTGCTTAGTTTCTTAGTGTAACTGTCTGAGGACTATTGTGCAGGGCCAAGAGGAGGCAGCTTTCATCTGGACGGAGCTTGGGGAACCTTGATCCAGTTGAAGAGGAATTCCCAATGGAGCAGGAAGGGAGGGAGTGCAAGCTGAGAAGGCTTTCAGATATTGAACCAACTCCTGGTTGGTTGCATTTCTGCCTTTCTGTCCTTACCTTAAACTGTTGTTTATGGATATGAGTATTTCAATCCTGTTTCCTCCACGAAAACAGCAGTTAAAAACATTTCTTGTTTCAGATCTTATGGTAGAAACAGAACCCACTCAAACCCCGTTCACAAAGCAATCCAGTCCTCCCGATCACATCACTGAATCAATTCACTCGTAAGTATCCTGAGAACATTGCTGATAATTCCTGGGTGGCTTATGTTTGACTCGCGGAGTACAATGTGTACATCATGTGATGCTGGAGTTAAATTCATGCAGGTACCTAAAGCTCCACTTCGAGAGCCCGGATGCCCCGCCGTCTGAATCGCTAAGCCAGCTAACTTATGGGATGAATACAGCACAGGCTGCCCGCCTATTCTATCAAACATGTGGTATGGAATAGTTCTACATTGTGAATAAATCGTGCAATCACTAGAGTAAATAAGAAATCAAAGGTCTTACTGCATGATTTTATATAGTTGCTTTGCTGTTTATTGAGTATTCATAATTTCCATGGACAGTAACTATAATTACACACATTACATGCCATGCTTGCTTGTTCTTTTTCATTATACTGGGTCTTGGCTGGGTTAAAAAATTCTGACAGGTTAACTTAGCTGCGGTGTTAAAAGCAGATCATATATGTGTCATAGCATGAGAACCGGGGAAGAAACCACCAAGTTTCCTTGATAGCATCGACTAGACAGATAACCCCCTAGGACATTGAGTGCAACTCTTTTAACCGTTCTGTTTGGTCATGTCACTGAATGTAAACTATTGTTCACAGCGGGTTTTATCTTGTGCAGTCTTAGCAACGCTCGACAGCATCAAGGTCACGCAGGTGGAACCATACGGGCCCATCCTGATCTCGAGGGGCACAAACATGTGATCTCTCCCTAATCTTAAACACACGGAAGAACCGGGAGCCTCTTGCACATCTCATGTTTATATATCTATAGTGTTTTAAGTCTGCACAGGAAGAAGTCTTGTAGGAAGCTGCTTAGTTGCATCTGCTGGTGGGAAGCAAGCGAGTGATGGTGCTGTGTTATTGCGGTAGTTTGGTCAGGCCACAGGGAAATTCTGTAAGATATGCCACGCTGAAAGAATCGAGAGGATTGACAGGCGGTGTGTAGGTTAGTTGCTTATACTATGTTGATCAGGGGGATATTTATTGTACCGGAGAGTAGCTGGTTAAGTGTGTTTAACCGGATATTTATTATACTACTGTATGTTTTGCCTATCGCAAATGATGATGCACGTTTTGCCCCTCTTCGCATCATTTGGTTGGACTATGTTCTTGGACTAGTGATTCTTGTGCGTTCTTGAACTAGGTGCCGGTATGTCTGAAGCTGCAAGTTTACCATGCTTGCTGCTGCTTTAATCTGGTTGCCTGCAACATATCTTCTAGTATGTGGCAATGGCTTTTCTCGTTGAAGCTTCAGTGTTCAACAAGAAACTGTGATTGCGATGTTGGTCTTTCGTTGCAATGCATGTGTTCAGGTGGGCAATCGCCCTCCCTTGTTTGCTCCTAAAAACAAAGAAGCTTGCTTCAGTATTCAGGCAGGTACCGAAAGTAGCAGATCTGCGTTTTACCTTACCACAGAGCAGAGTAGTTTTCATCATATCCTAAAGGCTGAACTGTGTCAAGTTGATACGTGCCTCAGGACTGCATCAGAGAAGATCACTCCTTCCAATGCAAGTTTACGGTGTCGCGTGATGGCTTTGGCGCGGGCATGAATATGACAGCGGGGGTGATGATTTGTCCGGCGAAGCGCCTGCCTGATCCCTTCTTCGGCATTCTTCCCAGCAACATTGCTACACCTACACTCCATGGGCGGCACCCAAATTCGCGTTCACATGCATATCAAATCATGCAAATTGGCTAGTATCTTGACTGGTGATGATTCTCGTAAAGGTCGGTTTTGGCAATCTTCACACCATAGTAGACTTGCTATACCCTAGTCTTCCATCCAACTCATTGTTGACAAAGGCCATAATGTATGCAATCAATGGTGAATCATGTCACTTTTGACATTTCTTGTGTCTGCTGGATTCTTACAGCCTTTTCCCAAGAATTTGCAGTTGCCAGACGATGATTTGACCTACACGCTTGTTTTTCCATGCAGATCCTTTGAGACAATAAGCGTGTCCACGTGTACATCAATGATTGCTCAATAATCGAAATGGAACCGAACACAATCTGGAAACTTCAATTCAAAGTGCAGCACAAGTCTCATTTCAGTCCCTCTTTTCAGCCTGCCGGTGAGGCCCGTGACTTGGACATTGCTGCTAATATTTAGCCATTAACCATGTGCATGAACAAGCCCCGACCCTAGCAAGGTAGGATCTGAACGCGCATTACATTATACTAATAGCACAAAGAAATAAGTACCACCATTAGTGACAGTGAGGGGGGTTGAAGCAATGATGTTCCTTTGATGATGGAGCTTAGGCTTTGGAGACGCTTTTACCAACTTGGTAGTCATGATGCCGCTGCCCGTTTTCTCTTGCAGTTGTTGTCGCTTTGTCATCCGGTTTTGCCTATCGGGAAAAGACGGTGTGCGTTTCGCCCCTCTTTGCCTCATTTGATTTGAATATGTTATTGGACAAGCGATTCTTCTGTGTTCTTGAAGTAGGCGCCGGGATGTCCGAAGTTGAAAGCATGGTACGCTTGATGCTGCTTCAGTTCATGCTTAATGTTGCAGTGCTGCACTGGTGCAGACGTGCAGTGACGCGTCTTTGGCTTAATACTTTTGCTGCTGCTGCGATGATTCTTGTAAAGGTCGGTTTTGTCAACCTTTACACCATAGTAGACTTACCATACCCTAGTCTTCCTGGCAACATTGCCACACACTCACCAAAATTCGCATTCACATTCATAGGCCATGCAAATCAGCTAGCATCTTGACTGGCAATGATTCTTGTAAAGGTCGGTTTTGTCAATCTTTACACAATAGTAGACTTACTATACGCTAGTCTTCCGCCCAACTCATAGGATATTCTTCTCATTGTTGACAAAGGCCATAATGTATGTAATCAGTGGTGAATCAAGTCACTTTTGACATTTCTTGTGTCTACTGGATACTTACAGCCTTTTCGAACAATTTGCAATTGTCCGCATGATTCGCCTGACCTACACGCTTGCTTGTTTTTCCATGCACCAATTATTGCTCAATAATCGAATGGAACCGGATGCAAATCAGGAACTCCAATCCAAAGTGCAGTGCAAGTCTCATTTCAGTCGGTCTCTGTTTTCATCCTGCCGGAACCACAAGGAAGCAGGTGAGGCCCATGACTTGGACATTGCTGCTAACATTTTAGCCATTACCCATGTGCACGAACAAGCCCTAACCCTAGCAAAGCTAGTATCCCGACCCACATTGCATTATACTAACACAAAGAAATGAAAACCACCATTAGTGTCAGTGAGGGGAGTTGAAGCAATGATGTTCCTTTGGGTGATGGAGCTTAGGCTTTAACCAACTTGATAGTCATGATGCCGCCCATTTTCTCTCGCGGTTGCCTTCGCTTTGTCATCCGGTGCTGACTTCGAGGCACCAAACCAGCAAGCCAGGGCCCTACCCTGGAAAACATTTGTCATGAACATGTCTAAAAAGAGCCTAAACCATCATCATCGCCGCTAATCTCCGCAATGATGGGGTGGCGATGGATCAACTCCTCCAAAGATGCACTAGCTGATCACACTACTTGCAGTAAAGAATAAGAAATATCACTAATCAGTATGGTATGGATGACCAGGACTAAAGCAAAGGGTATTTTACTGGTAGCTCCCCTCCTGACCCTTTTCCTAACCTTCTAGAGAAAGCACCTTTAAATCTCCTCTACTCATGGTACTACAAGTAGTAGATCATAGTCCTAAGCTACAATGCTAGTGAAAAGACAATTTGTACCGGTGACGTGTTGAGACCAGGATGCATGTGCGTCTCTAAAGAAAATTGGCTGTGGTTGGCACCTAAAAAAAGAAACACATGAATATTTGTTCATGCACAATATGACCAGGATTTTTTTTTAAGAAAATCATGTGTCCTAAACTAGGCCATGGTCTGATTATCACTTTTTTCCCTTGATTAACTGGTAAACTCTGTTTTATATTTCTTTTTTTCTAGCAAAAAACTCTGTTTTTTCCACACTAAAAAACAGCTCCTTCTACTTGAAAGGCGATGTTCCTGTCAGTTCCTTGAAAATAAAAACAGGGCCTTAGTCACACCCTGATCGTTGTCGACGGTGTTCGGACACGCAATGGCGGCATCTCAGGAACATGGAATCTGCAGCAAAGGATTTCCGTGGAGGCGACGACAAGGCGGCTCATGAACCGGAAGGAATTTTTCGGTTCGGGCCGGAATTATGGCGATAAGAACGGGGGCATTATTCAGAGAAAGGTGCTTTGTTGGGGCAAGTGGGGGTTCAGTAAAGCTGGGGAAGCAAGGGAAGTGGGAGAATTAGTGAGGCATCGGATTCTATTCGGGAACAAGCGGCACATATCCGTTTCTTAACACGGTTTCCCGGTTGAATTTCTTGGCAGGCGGCAGCCAGGGACGGACAGACAGGTGCATAATTGGATGTGAGTTGCACAAGTGTTGCGGATTCGGCTGCTGTGCGTAAAGGTAAAGGTAAAAAAGGTGGCGGGTTGGAATATGTTGTGGAATTTTTTTACGTCTGTGTGTTTTCTTCGTCTGTAACTTTCATCTGGAATATACAGTTAAAAAAAAGAACTTTCGTCTGGGATTATGCGTGTGTCTTTTTATTCGTTTGTAACTCTAACCAAGTTTTTGTAACTCTGACCAAGTTTTTATTCTGTTCGGAAGAACAAAAAACTCGGTGTCGCCCTGGCTTGCACGGATGGAACTCGTATGGTACGGACAGGTTCAGTTAATTTGAAATTTGCAGCGTAAAGCGCCTGTAGCTCAGTGGATAGAGCGTCTGTTTCCTAAGCAGAAAGTCGTAGGTTCGACCCCTACCTGGCGCGTTTCTCTTAGTAATTGTTTTATATATTCATTAAAAAATGATTTTTTTTCCTTTGGATGAAGTAGGGTGATCATAACACAAAATTTAATTTTGTTTCCAAAGAGAAAAATGCTGAGCAAAACTTGCAGGCTATGCCCGCTAACTTTGTGCAGAGTTTGTGTCAAAACTAGACAGTACCTCCAAAAGGAGTAAGAATCTGAAACATAACTGGAGCAAAGGAGATGCTGCGCCTAATAAGCGTGCCACCATCGCATAGGTGAAAGTTGTTTTCGAACCTTTTTTCCCTTTGGACGAAGCACAAGGTGACCATAACACAAAATTCATTTTGTTTCCAAGTAAAAATGTTGAGCAAAACTCGCACACTCACTACCACCACCTTTAGGCAAAAAGTTGTGTTTTACTCATCCCCGCAACGCACATGGACACTAGCAAGTATAAGAATCTGAAACTTGCTTTTTCCCCCCCTTTTTCTTTTTGAGAAAAATCTGAAGCTTAACTGGAGCACCGTAGAAGCTGTACTGCCTAATAATAAGCGTGCCACCATCACATAGGACATGAGCTACTCTGACTCTGGTCTACACGTATCGCCTCGTTAATTGCACCGCGATCAGAATAGTGTCACCTCGTCAATTGCACCACCATCAGCTCTGAATTTCTTTTGAAATTCAGAGCCACGTACCACATCCGGAGCTTCTTCTTCTTCTTCTCCTCCTTGGTCGGCCTGCATGCGCCGTACACCACACGAGTCAAGTCCACGCAGCCGTGGCCACGACGAAAGATGGCCACGACCACGACCCGCCCATGGCCATGGCCACCCCTAGTTAGTTTAATCACGCTTGTCCATCATCACGGACGCTAAAGCCGATTTTCACCCGGGGTGGCCGGCTGCGGTGAACGGCGAAGCGGCGCCACCATCCGTGCATGTCCCCCCACCAAATGCCCTCTTTTTGTTAACATATGTAGACCCACTAATTAAACCACGATCGCTGCTAGCTAGTGCGCGTGTGAGGCGCCACAAACACGAAGGCTGGTTAATCAAGTGCCGCTTTGCATCCGATGGCATTAAGAAACTCGATCGCATCATGGCGCCACCCCAGCGGCAGCAGCAGACCGGCACCCTCCTCCCTCCGGCACATGCACATGGGTGAGCGGTAGACCAAGACGGCCCGGCGCATATTTAACAGTCTCCTACGCCGGATAGACATGCCTTTCATCCATCCCGGCTAGCTTGTTAGCCTTTGCCTTTAGGCTTTTGGCGCAATCAAAATTTTTTGTTCCATGGATCCGTGTGCTTTTTGTTGTTGCACTGAACGAAAGAAAGAAAGGAATCGAAAGAGTGACCGTGAATTCATGATGGATGGAGAGATCATGAATGTGTGCGATCCTGGGGAGTTGATGATCATGCGCGATGCGATCACACATGTCATTAGCTAGTAGCTCCTGTGGAATCGATCGATCGAGGATCTTTCTTTTCCGTGCGACGCGAGGCTAGCTTGCTAGCTAATGATATGTGTGCGTGCATGTGCCAGCGCGCGTGTTTGTGATGCTGCTCAATGCTCATACTGATACGCGATCGAGATCGGTCGGGTCGATCGATCCGCGGGTCAGGTGTTTGGTATGTGTGTTCTTGTCAGCGATGGGTCGACGGGGGTAGATGGGGGCTAGTTAATTTTACGCCGGTTTGGTTTAGTGGAAGTCGTGCACGTAGCCGAGGCTATGCCGAGGATCGCTCAGTTCGTTCGTCGCGTCCGCCTCCTTGGTGGACGTACGTACGCTGGTGCTCTCGCTGGCTAGCTACATGCGATAATGCCCGGCCCGGAGATCGATCGATCATCAGCTAGTACGTGGTTGTTGGTGGAGTGAATGAGTGAGTGTGGCGACCGGTGGACGCGATCTTACTCCAGTTCGGTTTGGTGCCACTCGTTCACGTAGCTCAAGCTATGCTTAATTTGTTTCTTGCATTGGCTGGCCACTCCATTAGCTCCTTAGCTTTTGGCTAGGGTATCAATCGAGCGCGGGCTCGTGGCTACACGATGGCGGTCTAGCCTGTAGCAGCTAAGCTACGGCGGACTGGCGGGGAATCGTCCGGCCGGCCGGGGAGGTCGACCGGTGCGGCGTCGCGTCTCGTCGGCCGCTGGATCGATGGAACGACGTAAAGGAGGACACGTGTGCGTCTCGCGCCCCGTCCCGTCGCCGTCGTCCATCTCCTCGCCGCGCGCTCCCGGCGGGGGAGGGCATGGAACCAGCCTATCTACGCGAAGCGCGCACCGGCCCTGGGCTGTGCGCGCGGCCGGCCTGTACTAGCTAGGTGCAAAAAAAAAGGGCATGCACGAGAAAAGGAAGGGAGGAGGGACGCGGACGCATCGACGCGACGGACGAGCGGCCATGGCGCACGGCGGCACATGCATGCGCGCTGCCAGCTCTTATCGTATCGCGGAGTGGATCAGTGGATTATCACGACGCCAGACGTGGGGGTGGGGGGCATGCCAGCCCAGCGGCGACACGCACGTACCAACGCACGGTGCCAGAGGAGGCAGCGAGCGATACGCACAGGCACAGGCATTGTTGGGGAATCTATGTGGCCGGGCCGGGGCGGGGCGCCGGGCTCGCCGGAAAACCCGTGGACGTACGCGCGTGGCACAGCTCGTCCATGGCGCGCAGGCAGGGTTCAGTTGGCACGAGCCCGGCCACGTGCGGCCAGAGCCCGGAGACCGACATGTCGACCGACCGACCGGCGTCCGGCCATGGCGGCAGGGGCACAGTGCCACACGAGGGTTCCTCCAGGGCCAGGGCCAGAGGCAGGGACAAAAACAAAGGAGCACCCCTCGCAGGAGAGGAACCGTGCGTGCGTGCATGCATGAGCATGGCAGCGACATGGAGATCACGGTGCTGGCACAGCGGACGCCACTGCCACTGCCATCCATACGTGCGTGCGTGCGTGCGTGTTGAGGCTGCCGCGACCGGGCCCTGCCCATGCACGCCCGCCCCGTCCGTCACGACGACGCACCACAGTGTACTAGTACTACTACCAGCTCGTGGCCGGTGCATGGTGCATGTGCGGAGGCCGGAGGCAGAGGAAAGCAGCCAGGGGGGAAAGGCCAGGAGAGTCCATGGCCCCGGTCGTTTTCTCCTGGGCAGCAAGCTAGCCGGCGTGGCCCGGGGCTCAGCCCGAGACCACCCATGCGTCCCGGCGTCGCTAGCTAGCTAGCTGGAGCCCGAGCCCGTACTACAGTAGAGTGACGTGCGGCCAAATGGATCCGTCCCGAACGAACGAACAGGTTTGAACTGACCGAGGTCCGCATCGGCGGCCCCGCCACCGGCACCACGCGAATCTCCAGCCCGGCCAGGCCAATGGCACCCCTCGGGCGCCGAGCACCATGCAAGCAACCCGGCGGCCTCGTGATCCCCAGCGAGCAGAGCAGCCAGCTCCTGCTCCTCTCGCTACCTGCCGCTAAATGTTTGGTAAACTATGGCCCTGTTTGTTTAAAAAGTCCTAGAACTTTTTTAGTCCCAACTAAAAAGTCTCTAGTCTCTATCTGTTTATTTCCAGGGACTAAATATGGACTAGAGGATAATAAATGACGTGCTAAAAGACCATGCTGCCCTTAATAATTAACTAGTACAGACTAGTACATATACATAAATGATAAAAACAGAAAAAACCACTTGTTCATTTGCCGATAGAAGTCCCAGTTCGGCACTTCGCCGCATTGGAATCTGCCGCTAATAATTAACTAGTACAGATTACATAAATAATAACAATAGAAGTCCCAGTTCGGCTCCTGAAAAACCACTTGTTCATCGCATATAGAAGTCCCAGGGCCAACAACACTAGAAGAGAACACTTGTTCATGCCAACAATTGTTCATAAGAACAGAAATAAGCTTGTTCGTAACAACCAAAACAACACTAGAAGAGAACACTTGTTCGTGCCAACAATTGTTCATAAGAACAGAAATAAGCTTGTTCGTAACAACCAAAACAACACTAGAAGAGAACACTTGTTCGTGCCAACAATTGTTCATAAAAATCGAAATAAGTGAGATTACATGAGCGAAGAACACTTGTCCATAAGAACCGAAATAATATATTATTGCTGTTTCAAGCTCCACAACCCATCAGCGACCCAATTTCTAAATTGATTCATAGCAGCACTATCCATCTCATTGGTTGAATCATTTGTTGGAGTGGTCGTTGGCACAGGCAATGGTACATAATTTTCATCTTGATCACACTTGTCGAAATCTATATCAGCTAGTTGACTTTCTCTAATAAAATTGTGCAGTGCAATGCAGGCCACAATGATTTTGCTTTGTTTCTGTTGTGGATAACTTGGTAAGTGAAACAAAATCCTCCACTTGTTCTTCAAGACTCCAAAACACCTCTCGATGACATTTCTAAGTGAAGAATGGCTGAAATTGAAGTGCTCCTTTTTTCCTCTAGGCATTGTGCCATCACGGTACTCCTCGAAATGATAGGTTAACCCCTTGTATGGTGCAAGATAACCAGGTCTATTTGGGTATCCTGAGTCCACAAGATAGAACTTTTCAGGTGGAGGTTTTGGAAACTTGTCACCAAATCTGGATCGGGCATCATTGAAGACCCTCATGTCATGCACCGATCCTGGCCAACCGGCTAGGACAAATGTGAATCTCATATTAAAGTCACACACACACATCACATTCTGACTCTTCTCCTTATGTCTATTCCTATGCTGGACAGCAGTGGCAACTGGTACCATGACTTGTATGTGTGTCCCATCTATTGCTCCAATGCAATTGTCCATAAATGGTGCATACTTTCTAGATCTTAGTTTTGAATGCACAGTTTTGAATTGAGGATTTGTTGGCTTGATGATGTCTTTTGCGAGCTTGATCAGGCAGGCTAAAACCTTATCAAACTTTCTTACAATTGTGTCCAATGACCTAACAAATCTGTTTTCTGCTTGTCTTAGAGATTGAGGGGAACCAACTATCCACAAAAACAGGCCTAGAGACTCAACTGATGACATTCTTTTGGTGGACTTCAAACCATAGGAATCAACAAGCGCACTATGCAATTTCTCAAAGACTGGTCTATGCATTCTAAACATGTTGTAACAGGAAGTTTTGTTGCCTAGTGTTGTCATAACCCAATCATGCCCAGACTGTATTGGTACTCTTCTAGGTCCTTTGTTACAGTAAGAGTCCAAATGGTACATACCAACCATGCAGGCCATCTGCAGCATTCTTCTCTTTCTGTTTTGGTGCATCAACAACATCAGTGCTTCATCATCACTACTGCTCCCATCAGCACTGCTGCCATCGTCAGCACTGCTGCCATTGTCCTGAAACATGCAAACATTAGTACAAATTGTTCATCATGCACCACCTCTTCAAGTAGCAAACATTAGTACACCCAAACATTATGAAACACAGTAACATGCAATGATCATTTAGCAAGGTCGCACACTACAGGTCCATTACATAGTTATTTTGGAAAATAGAACACTAGTACAGAAGAACACTAGGACAACTTCTTCATCATGCACCACCTCTTCAACCAAGTCAGTCTAGCATCATCACTTGTAATGTTCTCAAATATGACTCTGTTTGCCTCATCTGCAAATAGTTGAGTTGCCATGAAGTACTCGACACTTGTTTCTTCTGCACCACATTGAACCGCCAACTTTTGACAACGAGTAATGCTCTCCTTAGTGCTGTTTGATTTATTCTCTCTTGCCTTGTCCTTTGCTTCCTGCCTTTTGTTTGCATATTCAGTGATCATCTCAGAAGTGTTATCACTATTGATACTGTTGATCAGCCCTGTCATTAGTTTCACCATTGGGCTCTTGTGTTTCTTGCCTGGGCTTGTTGCTGACTGTTCAGCGCCGCTGCTTCCCCTCTTCCTGCTGGTGGTGCTCATTGGACTCTGCTCATGTCCATCATCGGCAGCATCATATTCTTCTTCCTCTTCATCTACGGGCACATAAGCTGACGATCCATCAACTGCCACACCTTGGAATAGCTCTATAAGCATATCCAAATACTTAGGATTGCCAGCCTTGAATTTTCTGACATCTGGTCTTTCCTGCAGCATTAGTTAGGTAATTAGGACAAGGCTAACTAATGTAATCAACTGTGAGCAATTCAACTGTAATTTGCTGAATGATGTACCTTAATTTTTTTTGTCCACCACTCACTTGATGCGGTTATAGCCCCGTCTCCAGTTCGGCCACAACCAGTTTGCTGCCCCAACCACGCCCAAGCGCTATAGAAGCTCTTGAGTTTAGTTAAACAATTTTTGAATTGCTTGGTAGTATGGAGGAGGCCGGCGCGTTCATAAAATTTTGTTTTCATATTATTGTAGGCTCTAGTTGTCCAAGCACCATTCACACAGTGTCCATCCCTAGCTTCCTCACAGGCAATGTTACAAAATATCATAATATTCTCGTCTGTCCAATCAGCCTTGGCAATGTTTTTCTAAACAAAAAATAACAAATACACAATTCAAACAAATTGGGTGGTGAATTCCATATACAAATATATTCGGTGGTGAATTCCATATACAAATTTAACTATATCTATTTACAGCAACAGAACACATGTACATGAATTTGCACAACTCAGTTACAAAAAGTCTTCTACACCCAGATACAAAAAGAAGATGAATCTGACAACAATTTCTACAGTCTTCTACACCCAGTTATATTGGTCTACACCCCAACTATCCAGTTTACAGCAACAGAACACATGTACATGCTGTGCTCGTAGCATCAATATGGAACTTTGCATACCAATAATTTACTGCACTTTTCATACAAATGGGCACTCGAGCACAGCATCATAAGGATGGCACCAAAATGTTGATCTACTAATTATAAGGCTGATAAGGATGGCACCAAAATGTTGCATAACTGGCATGAAAATCTTTTACTAGCAAGAACACATGGACATGAATGTACAGAACTCAGAAATTTACCTCTCCAAAAACACAGTTGTCGTCTCCATCTTCAAATCCTTCACTGTCGTCTACATCTTCTGAAGGCACGGCAGATGACGATGCACGTTGCCGGCTTGCAACTTGAGAGATTGAGAATCCCCGTCCTGCGACGCCTATGCTGCCGGCCGATGAGACCCCACGGGCTCGACCTACACCGCGTGCAGTGTCCTGGGGCACGGACCTCCCACGCCCTCTGACGCCTCCGTCACCAACAGCTGCGCCCGGGGCGACGAACGGCCGCATGTGAGAGCCCGATCCACCTCCAATGTTCAGAGACCGGGCGCGGCCTCCTCCACCCTGGGACACGGACCTCCCACGACCACGTCCAATCGGAGGAAGACCATGACCGCCTGACTCGCCACGGAGGAGTTGCTGGTACGAGCCCAAGTCGGGGTAGTCGTCGACGTTGGTGTTCAGATCGAAGAAGCCCATGCCCCTCCCCAAATTTCCGCCCGCGGATGAGCCCTGTGAAGCCTGGTGATGGGAGGGGACCTGAGAGAAGTAGTGAAGACCATCGTCTTCATCACCGTCCATGGCGGCGGCGGCTCCGGCCAATGGAGGCGGGGCACGGGCTGGAGATGGAGGTGCGGTGCGGGGGCGGGGAGCGGCGGCGTCTGGAGGTGCGGTGCGGGGGCGGGGACGGGCCGGAGATGGAGGTGCGGTGCTGGGGCGGGGAGCGGCGGCGACTGCAGGTGCGCTGCGGAGGCGGGGAGCGGCGGCGACTCCTGTGCGGGACGGGGCAGCGAGCGGGAGAGGATAAGGTGAGGCTCGGTGGGGGCAGGGCAGGGAAAAGTCTCAAAAAGACTCTATTAGAGGGACTTCTTCTTTTTAGTCCCAAAGGCCTAGTTTAGTCCCTAAAAGTCCCTTCCGTTTGGTAAAAAAGTCTCTAAAAGGGATTTTTTCTAGTCCCTACACAAAAAAGTCTCTGTAAACAAACACCCCCTATGTTATCTGTTGGAAACCAGGCTTGTAGGTTCAAACAGTGCAGGAGGCAAGATTATGCGCGAGCGACGCATCTTGAGCTCGACTGGGCTTTTTGAGTTCTTCTTTTTATTATTCAGTTAGACAGGTAGACCACTTTGCGTGCTATTCTCCAAAGTGAGATCAAACTTCATGGAAAATTGCCTGGTTTTCTATTCGAATTTGCATGCTTTTCTACTTTTCTCTCATCAAACATCAAGCACCTGCTCCTTTCACAAAGTTCCTCTCCCAGCTGGTTCATCCAAAACTACTTTCTAGTACTCCCTCCGTTTCAAATTACTTGTCGTAGATATGGATATATCTAGATATATTTTAGTTCTAGATGCATTCATTTCTGCGACGAGTAATTTGGAACGGAGGGAGTATTACGCAGTGATGCATATATTCTGCCTTCTAAATTTCTTTGGGTGTACCGTGTCGTCGTGTCCAACTATTCTGTTTTTCCTTTAATTTGGTACAGTGAGCACACAACTTATATATATCAGGGTTTAGATGCACCAGAATTCTGCCCACCTCGCCCGTGATTCCCAGCTACGTACCTCAAAGCTACTGCTGCTCATGTTCCGCGTTAATTTACGTTATCGCTTCGAAACCACGCTAGTAGTAGGTTCAAACAGTGTTGGCGCTAATTATGTGTGAGCAAGCACTGTGAGCCCCAAGCCCCGCCCCAAGGATATTTATAATTTGAATCATGCTGGTTTGAGTGTCAAACAACCTTTATGGTGACTCCGTGAATCACAAGATGATGTGTCGGCTCAGTCTCTAAGGGGTGCTTACAAGGATAGAGTATGCGTGCGCGTGTGCGTGTTCATAGGGTGAGTATATGTGCCCATGTACAACTGTCTGCATTTGTATTGTGTATCCGTAGCCCTGGATATTCTGTTGAATCAGACTTTTCTGGCTAGCGAAACAAGATGATCTACTCGTGCGAGAAAACTAGAGACTTTCTGCTCCTTGGAGATAGCATTCTTTAGAGATGGTTACTATAGAGCTGGTCTGATTTGTAGAATTAAAAACCATAGAAACTGTTTTCTCTCTCGAGTATGTTGCACGCAATTTTTCGAAAGGGAATTCTGCGCTCAGTCTAACATCGCAACAAATTCCCTGATTGTTTTAGAAATTTCTTCCAAGTTTTTGGTGATGTTACAACCAAAAGTACTTCCGCATGTAGTGGTTTATACATTTTAAATTCCTTTAGCATGCAACGTGTTCTCATGTCCAACTGTTTTATTATTTTCATTTATGCGCTATAACAGAATCCTGCAAAACAAAAGGCCCCAAAGGCCGATTTGACACGCTGGAATACTTATAGGAACGTGCTTTCGTTCATGGGGAATAAAATGGCATGTTGCAAATCTGGTTCCAGAGGTTACAACAAACGAAAAAATCCATCCAAAAGGTTACCCGTCCATCGTTGTACAATGATCAAGATTATGTGCGTACCATCACTTTTGTAGTGATTTAGAGCATGGAAATTAATAGATCCCCATGTGTACTTTATCAATATTTTGAATAGCGCGCTACAAAATATAGCGAGGCCCTTCTCTAAATGCTACACAAGTTATAGCGCGCTAATAGCGTGCTATATTTCAAAATAGCGCTTGGAAAAAAAATCAAATATATCTAGAAATAAAGTATTTAAGCAACTAAAATTTTCATAGGAGCAAGCAATATATGCATAAGGGCCAAATCCAGTACATAAAAATAGTAAGTCTCAAACATCAACACTCAACAGCCATAGTTTAAGAGTCTCTAACATGAACAGCCACCGGGGCAGCAACAATACAACACAAAATAACACACGAGTTTTAAGATAGTCTACATCAAT
Organism: Triticum aestivum; assembly: GCF_018294505.1. Classification (NCBI taxonomy): domain Eukaryota; kingdom Viridiplantae; phylum Streptophyta; class Magnoliopsida; order Poales; family Poaceae; genus Triticum; species Triticum aestivum. Next base: position 580,384,798 of record NC_057794.1, read on the forward strand.
AGCCACCGAAGGGGACAACATTACAACATAGCACAATCAAATTATTTAGAATCACTCACTGGTAAATGCATTTCATCATCTTCCGATTCAGAAGAAGACTCAGCTGATTGCAACTCATCATCACGATAAATAGGAAGCAACTTCTTCTTCTTCCTAGGACGAGATTGAGACACTATCTTTCTTTTTGATGGAGCAACTTCTCCTTCTGATGTTGATTGTGCAACTTGTACATCTTCATGTTCAACTCCTGTTTGCACTCCTTCAACAGACACAACACCAGTAATCCACTCATTACCTTCATCTTCTACAACATCTACAAATGTGTGGTCCTCAATTGGGTCCCTGTTTTTCATCCCTCTCTTTTCCTTTAGTTTGGAGTTGAACTTGATGAACACAAGGTCTCTCATTTTGTCATGAAGTAGCCTACTGCGTCTTTTTGTGTGAATCTATAGGTGATGGGATTAGAGCATTGATTTCTTAGTATGAAAAAACAAGTAAACAAATGCAAGAAAAGTATGGCAAAGATACTGGGTTGTCCTTCTAATGTGACAATAAACAAGTTGACATATGGCATGCATCTTTCTGACCTGCTGAAAAACACTGAAATTCCTCTCACAAGTCGAGGAGCTGCATGTCAAACTCAAAATCCGCATCGCCAATACCCTGAGATTCGGTGCACTTGACCCATGATTGGACCACCAATCAGCTTCATTAAGAGCAAAAATCGGAGTTAAGAAACCATTGCAAGTTCTGATATGAGAATGGAGAAAAAGTTAAAATGTAAATATGCACCTGGATCAAAGTTTTTGTTTTTCCGCTGCCTTTTAGCAATGTCTCTTCCAAATGACCCCTCTTCACCTTGATATGCCTTAAGTTCATCTGTGATTTTGTCTTGAAGGCGAACATCTTCCACCATTTTTCCCATGCAACTGACAACCCCATCTTTAAATGTTGGATCCAACAAAATTTGTAGCTTGTTTTCATAAAAGTAGTATGGATTTAAGAAGTATCCAGCCCTATGTAGTGGCCTCTTCAATTTGTTGTCCCATATTTTATCCACTATATCCAACACTTCTTGAAAACAAGATTCTTGTTGTTCATTTTCAAACTTGGCTGAGATCTCTTTCTTTGCATCCAAAAAGGCGCCGTATATGAATCCCATAGCTGGTACATCGCTGTCCATTCTCCTTAGCAAGTTAGCCAATGGTTCAAAGAACTTCACAGCAATATCTACTCCTCTCCAAAAAAAATCAGAGCGCACAGTTTTGTTGGCTTCCCTTCCTTTAACCTTTTTTAGATAGCCCATTTCATCAAGTTGATCTGATCTAAGTAGCTTCTGGAGTTGCTTCTTGTTATCCAACATGCTCTTCAAGTTTAAGTATGCTGTAGCAAACCTAGTAATACCGGACCTAACCAGATCTTTCCCAAGGAACTCCCTCATTAGGCTCAAAACCCTTGTGTGTGCATAAAGGAAAACTGTCACAGCTCTAGCTTTTGTAATAGTGGAGTCAACTGATGGTAGCTTACCGACGTCCTCTAGCATCAAATCAATACAATGGGCAGCACAACCATTCCAGAATATGTTGGGCCGCTTTGCATTCAACAATGTAGATGTTGCTTGATTCACACTTGCATTATCAGTCACCACTTGAACTACATGTTTCTCCCCAATCTCTTCAATGCAATCATCTACAAGGTCAAAGATGTACTTGCCATCTTTCTTCACAGCTGAACAATCAAAAGAATCGAGAAAAACCACACCATATGCACTATGGACTACCAAATTCATTACCCCTCTTCCTCTTATGTCGGTCCACGCATCTGTCATGATTGTACATCCAGTGAGCTCCCAAGCTTCCCTATGAGCCTTGAAGGATTCCATCACTTTCTTCTTCCTCTTCTTCAAGAATGGGCCACCCATTTCATAAGGACTAGGACCTGGCAAGTCTTCACCGTATTGTCCAATTGACTGAAGCATAAGGGAAAAGCTTGGAAGTGTGACTGAATTGAAGGGAATGCATGCTTCATAGAAGAACTGGCATATGTACTCACAAGCACGGTTCCTTTTCTTCAATCTCTCCCCAGTTGTCAGCTTTAATTGAATGCTCTCACTAGATTTTGCCTTCCTTGCAGCTATAGCATCTTCAGGTGATAGTTGGCAGAATTTTTCCATAGGCCCACCTGAGGATTTAGATGTTTTGCCTCTCGCAGACTTAAGCATAACAACAGAATTTCTTCTGCCATCCTCATCACTTGAACCTTCCCCCTCTGAGTGGCTCAAGTCCACTTCACTTCTAATCCTCTTCTGCTCTGAAATTTTTGATGCCTTTTTATCACCCTTCTTTGTCAAAAACTCAGTCATTTCATCCCTTACATCAGCTGGCACTTTTGTACAGGGAACAACACCGAAAGTTGGAATGTTTGCAAGGTGGAGCTTGATTCGAGTAATACCATTGGTGTACACATGATGATAGAAAATGCACTTCAAAGAATTCCTCTTGTTTTCGTCAGGACAAATGCAATATTTCCATCCTGGGTCTTTTGATTTCACATTCACAACGGCAACTTCTCCTTGTACCGTTGATGTTGCGCTTGAAGCACCAACGCCTACAATCAGACAAATTATATATCAAATTAGCAATGCCTACGTCTTCAGTGCAGTACATATATCTTTAGTATAGAGTAAAATCGGCCCATCCAAGCATTAACACAAGTTACTCTTATTACTATAGTTCAGTTCAGTACTATATGGCCTGATAACTCAGATACACACAAATATACATAGTTAATTAGTCAAACTGTAAACCATATTGAGGAAATCAACATCTTTCTATGAATATACAGGGATCTCCTTCTAAATCCTACTTCCCTTTGTTGGTGCTCTTGTCGGCATTCATCTGGTGGTGCTCTTGCCAGCGGCATAGCAAGAGACGGGGAGGGCATGGAGATGGCTCAAGGGAAAGTGGGTATGCGACAGTGTGGATGCTTGATTACCTGGTGGTTGACTTGCCAACGGTGTGGTTGACATCGCCCGTCGGTGTAGGATGGAGTCGAGATGGAGGACGCTGCCGCGGCAAGATGATGCTGTCGCCGCTGCTCAAGATATTGCCGCCGCGCTGATGACTAGATCTTGCCGCTGCCTGCGCTCACGACCAGATGTTGCCGTCGCCGTCGTCGTCGCCGCCACCGCCGCCGCTCATCTGGGCTAGGAACTGGGAAGGGGATGAGAAGTGAGAACTAGGGTTAGCCGGTTAGGTCTCATGGGAGAATAAGTGAGAAAGCTAGTGGTCGGTCGTGGGTTGGTTTTGGGCTTTTGGCCTGCTGGGCCTGCTGGGCTGCTCAAGATATTGCCGCCGCCGCTCATCTGCACATTGTAACGTTGTAACGTTACAAAGTTATAGCGTGTGTAGCGCGCTAATTGCGCGATTAGCGCCGTAGCGTCCGATTTTGCCAAAACGTAACGTCTCCCTTCCAAATATGCTATAACCGCGTTATAACGGCGAAATAGCGCGCTATTCAAAATATTACCACAATGAATTTGAATTCCGAGTATTCTTTTACTTCAATAGGTAGTACATTATTCCCCACACACAAAAAAAAGAACCACCAATATAAAATTTGGTAGGTTCTATCGTTATATTGAGTATTGATACCACCAATGATTGTCATCCGACAGTAACATCATATGCTCCATTCAAGTACGTACATTTCCATAACCAACATAATTATTTCAGAATGTTCTTTTGATTTTTTGGTGGTGTAACCAAAACTACTTTGTCATGCAGTAGTGTCTGCCTATCTTTTTTTACTTCATTTATATGTTACCAGAACCTTTTAAATCCATTAACAAAAAAGAAAAATCATGAAAAAAAAATCAAAGGTCGATTTGACACACTGGAATGTTATTGGAACATGTGTTGGTTCCTGGAGAATAAAATGGTACGTAGCAAACCCGGATCCGGAAGTTGTTAACAAATTGAAGAAATCCAACAAAAGGTTACTTGTCAATCGTGGTACAAGGAACACAATTATGTATTTAATAAAACCTCTTTTGAGTGAATTCATCATGGAAATTTGATAGATCCCCTTATATGTACTTTACCATAACCAATTGAATTTTGGGTCTTTTTGACTTTGATAACCAGTACCGATATTCCCCACACAAGAAATAACTATAGACAATGCATAACTTGAGTGGTTCTGATATTCTCCTGAGTATTGATGCCACCAATCATTGTCATGCAACAGTAAGCACGCCATGTTGCATTTCTATTGTTCTGTTTGGCATATTTCCATAACCAACAGTAGTGCTCCCAGCAATGGCACATCTCGGGCGCCGAGCACCAAACAACCCGGCGGCCTCGTGATCCCCAGTAAGCCGCTAACTCCTGCTCCTCTTGCGACCTGCAGCTAAATGTTTGTTACATTATGTTATCTGTTCGAAACCAGGCTTGTAGGTTCAAACAGTGCGGGAGGCAAGATTATGTGTGAGCGGGCATCTTGAGCCTGAGTGCGCATTTATTACACAATTTAATTCGAAGAGGGAGGATTCTATATGAATTTGAAGAGGGAGGACTCTATTTTGTTGAAATTGTTTTCTTTTCGTAGACCTCGCTTTATTTGTTGGATTTGAGATTATCTTTTTATTCTTTAGGTAGACTACTTTGCATGCTAGTAGTTTTTTCTAAAGTGATATCAAACCTCATGGAAAAATTCCCGCGTCTCTATTGGAATTTTCTTACTTTTCTAGTTTTCTCTCATCAAACATCAAACACCTACTTATTTTAGGAAGTTCCTCTGTGTGCTCCCTGGTTCAACCAAAACAACTTTTCGTCACGCAGTGGTGCATATATTCTACATTCTAAATTTCTTTAGGCACTTGATGCTTCTTTTATTTAGAACATGGTTAATAATAACAGCCCATATTCGGCTATATGAAGTGTTTATAGCCAACCTAATAGCTTGTTTATACAATAGTAAGTCATATTTGTATACTATGCCATTAATGCGTGGTCCACTTTTTCTATCTCACAAAGGGTGTTGGAACACGTGCTACAGCCGGCTGTAAGTTTTATAGTCAGCTTCTCTTCTTCCCCCTCTCCTCTCTCCTCCACCTAGGCAAAAATCTTATGTGGCATGTCTTATATCCCGCTTACATTATCCTATTGTACTTGCTCTTAGTACCGTATATGCTTTGAGAATCCCGATGCACTAGAATTCATTTGCTACGTGTTGCTCATGTTCTGCGTTAAAGTTTAAATTACATTATATGTTCGAAACCAGACTAGTAGTAGGTTCATACAGTGTTGGCGCTAAAAATGTGTGAGCAAGCACTGTGACCACCAAGCCCCAAGGATATTTACGCAATGTAATTTGAATCATGCTGGTTTGCGTGCCAACAAGGGGATATTATTCTTCTGAGATGATTAGTATGGAGCTCATCTGATTTATAGAACTAAATAATATATATATTGTTTCCCTATTGAGTATGTTGCACGAATTTTTCGAAAGGGAATTCTCCGCTCAGTCTAACTTCACAATAGATGTCCTCATTGTTTCAGAAAGTTCTTTCGAGGTTTTTGTGGTGTTACAACCAAAACTACTTTTGTCATGCAGTAGTCTATACATTTAAAATTGCTTCAGCACGCAACGTGTTCTCATGTCTAACTGTTTAGTTATTTTCATTTATTTGTTATAGGATCCTGCCAATCAAAAGCCCCCAGAGGTCAATTTGACACACAGAATATTTATAGGAACATGCTTTCGTTCTTGGAGAATAAAATGGCACGTCGCAATTCCGGTTCCGGAAGTTATCAAGGAACGAAGAAATCCATCCAAAAGGTTACCCGTCGATCACCATACAAGGATCAAGATTATGTGTGTACCACCCCTTTTGTAGTGAGTTAAAGCATGGGAATTAAATAGATCCCCTTATGTGTACTTTACCATAACGATTTTGAATTCCAAGTCTTCTTTTACTTCAATAAGTAGTACATTATTCTTCACAAACGAAAAAGAAGAACCACCGATATAAATTTTTGGTGGTTCTACTGTTCTATTGAGTATTGCTACCACCAATCATTGTCATTCGACGGTAACTCTATATGCTCCATTCAAGTACATTTCCATAACCAACATAATTATTTCAGAATGTTCTTTTGCTTTCAATGGTGTAACCAAAACTAGTCTGTCATGCAGTTGTGTCCTGCTATTTTGTTACTTCATTTATGTGTTACTAGTACCTTTTAAATCCATTCGCAAAAAGGAAAAATAATGCAAAAAAAGTGCCCCCAAAGATCGATTTGACACACTGGAATATTTATAGGAACATGTTTCGGTTCCTAAAGAATAAAATGGCACATCGCAAACCCGGCTCTAGAAGTTGTCAGCAAATTGGAGAAATCCAACTAAAGGTTACTCGTCAATCGTTGTACAAGGAACAAGACCATGTATTTGGTAAAGCCTCTTTTGAGTGAATTCATCGTGGAAAATTTGATAGATCCCCTTATATGTACTTTACCATAACCAATTGAATTTTGGGTCTTTTTTGACTTTGATAACTACTAGTACCAATATTCCCCACACAAAAATTAACTATAAACAATGCATAACTTGAGTGGTTCTAATATTCGGTTGGGTATTTATGCCACCTATCATTGTCATGCAACAGTAACAACACCATGCTCGAATTGTGTTCGATCGCAAAAGGCTGCATCATGTGCATTTCCATAACCAACACCAGTTCCCCCAGCAACCAGAAAAGAACACTATTGCCCATTCAGCAATTCCTTACAAAAATCCACTGTAGATATTAAACAATGATAAAATTGGAATAGATAATGGCAAGATGACAAATATATTCACATGGAGCGCAAAAGGCCACCGGAAATGGGCTATATAAGCCCACCACCCTCCTCGCCTCTGCCAAGTGCTCAACCTCCCACGCTCTCCTCCTCCTCCAGCAGAGAAACCCAGAGCCAGAGCAGAGCCAAACCCCCAAGAAACCAGTGCCCCGCCACGTGCTCTCCCGAAGTAGCGTCGCGCATGTCCGCCATGGCCGCCACCGGAGCAGCGCTGCGGCTTCGCCTCCTGTTCCGGATGCTAAGGGTGGGGGAGCTCATCGCCGTCGCGGCGCTCTTGTCGTGGTCCTCCTCCCGCGCGCCGTCCGTGGCCGCCGCCGCGATGCGCGTCGCGGGCTCGCTCCTCTTCAGCCCCCGCTTCGTGTTCGTCCTCGGCAACGCCATCGTGCTCCTCCTCCTCGCGCTCTCCAGGCGCGAGCGCGTGGAGCCGTCCCCGGCCTCCTCCGCCGCGGCCTCCTCTGCCGGCGCCGGTGTGGAGCAGGGCCAGACCCCTGCCGCCAGCTTCGCTTCGTTCGCCGTACAAACGACGCCGACGCCGACGCCGATGCCGACGCAGGCAAGTGAAGCGCCCGTGGTGGTGATGCCGGCCATGGCGATGGCGATGGCGACGGTACCGGAGGAGGAGGAGGAGGTGGTGAAGCCGGTGGTGTCGGTGACGACGCGCGCCGCGGCTGCCGTGAGCAAGGCCCGCGCGCCGAGGCGGACCCGGTCGGAGAAGATGGGCCGGCGCGGCGTGCTGTCCAGGCGGTCGGCGTCGCCGGAGCCGCTGCCGCTGATGCGGCGCTCGGAGTCTGACAACGGGCGCAGGCGGCGGTCGTCGGTGACGGCGCGGGACGTGGCGGAGGTGGGCGTGGCGCGCGGGTGGGCCGGCACGGACGACGCGGAGGAGTTCCGGCGCACCGTGGAGGCGTTCATCGCGAAGCAGACGCGGTTCCGGCGCGAGGAGGAGTCCATGGCCGGCACGCTTGTCCTGGTCGAATAAGTTTCGTCGTCGGTGATGGTCCGGGGTTGATGGGGACCTGGTCGGAGACACTGTCAGTCACTATGTGCAAAGTACATAAGGAGGAGGAAGAAGAAGCTCTCGTCTCGTCGCTTCACTGGTCAGTAGCTAGGAGAGTTCGGTCATGGCCATGGGCACGCCTTGTTTTGTGGCGAGGCACGCACGGGCATGGCAGAGTGGGTGCGCATGGGACGGGAGCGACGTGGTTGTACCGTGGCCGTCGGATCGCGGATCGCTCGTGGTGCTGGATTTACTTACTGTAGCGGAGGAAACCATGAGTCTCAAGATGTCTTTCTCTTGTGCATCGCCGGTTCAAAAAACTTGAAATAAAACGTACTCCCTCTATAAAGTAATGTAAGATCTTTTACATCACTACAAAGTACAGAGGGAGTGTATAGTGGAAGCGGTTTGGTGTGTGATTCGAAGGGGACATGGTAAATCATGTCTTTCTCGTCCTTTTTACACGTCGTCTCGGCCAATTCCGATGTTGGTCGAAAATTCAAAGAGAGAAAAGGGGTGCGAAAAGTGTGCGCCGGGCGGGGCCAGGATAAACTCGGGGAAACTGGAGCGAACGGCAGAGTGCCACACGACGGATCGGAATCAGATGCCCATTGCCAAGCGGATGGATAGGCTCGGCGCCACCCGTAAAGCGCGAGGCCAAAACCGCCTAGTGAGAGTGTGAAACATGGGACGACGATCATCGTGGCCCGATTGCTACCACCACATCCACAGGCGCGTGCGAATTAGATGTACATGTAGCCGATGGCATGCAGGTGCAGGAGCGAGTCTCGTCGGGTCAGACGCGCACGGGGCGTGCGCAGATCGGCAAGGCGCGCGCCCACTGTTGCGTGGAGTGTGCGAGTTGTTGCGCCCGTGCACAGACACTGTTCCCTCGCTCGCCACTGTTGGCTCCTAAACAATGGTCACCAAGCTACTAAATAATGGTCACCAAGCTACTAAATAACGGAAAATTTGGGTTTTCTTTTTTTTCTCTCTCCCACAACAATGGTCACCAAGCTACTAAATAACGGAAAACCAAGCAAAATATGCCCTTGAAGAAAAGGGCGACACAAATGCAGACACTTACCTACATGCACATACCCTCATTTTTATTTCTCGTGAATACGTAAAACTTGTGTATCAATTCAATGATAAAAGAAAAAAAAGTGATTACAAGGTATGGAACAACACACAGGACCAACACATGAAACGAATGGCGTGGTGCCCGGAGATCAAAGCACCGAGACATGGGGTGCTCAGCCCAAACATAGAGAACAACACGACAAAGCTTCTCCCAGCTCAAGCCACATAAAGACAACCAACAAATCCAACTCCACCATGGGGACGCCACGAGCAAACAAAACAACGCCTTGCTGAAGGGGAACGACGTTAAAGACGCCATCATCATACGTTCCGAGTACCAGAACCCAGGGTTCCCCCTGATGCGCGAAGAGGGGCAAAGATACCCAAAAAGGTTTTCGCTACGCTTTATATGTAAAGCAACAACCACCAACATATACCAACATATGGAACCAATACAAATCGCAACACACCACACAGAGACCCACACTCACGCAGGGCTGGATACATAGGTGTCAAAGGGCTATAACAACAACACACTGAAAGACTCGACGTAGACTACAAAGGAAGACATCAAACATCACTACGGAGCCGCCGACGCCCTACCGATGAAGATATCGCAAAGAGTTGAAGTTGAGAATCGATGAACCTTGCACTCCAAGACGGTGCCTTCAAGAAGGACACGACACCGCAACGCGCCCACTGCCCTATCCAAAGATCGGATTTTCTTCCGAAGCACGACGAATGGAGGGAGCAACCACAACGGAGCCTTCGGGAAGATTACGACGCCCACAGGTGAGAACTCTGAGTACGTCCTTGACCTTTCCAGCTTTGACATGGGCAAGAACTTAGAAACCGCCAAGAAGGCAACCGAGGATGTTGATGCCACCGTCGACCTAGCCAACTGGTGCGTATAGTCCGTTCATTCCTTTCCTGTTTATTCCTATGTTGGTTGCACTTGTTGTTTATACAGATGTATCTGTTGTATGTGTAGTACGTGATCACATGGTTACATATCTGTATGAGATTAATACTGCATATGTCACTATCATGATTTATTATTTTCAAAAAACTATCATGATTTATTTGTAGATTAAACCAATCAGAAAATTGCTAATTTATCTAACAGGAAGATTCCTATGTTACAAACCAAATTCTATCATGCCGGGCAGATGGGACAATGAGTCAAAGGACTTGCTGTCTACAGTGGACGGATCAGATGCCGCGCCACCGAAGACGGTGCAACGGGAGCAGACGGACAAAACCGTCGCCATGGAACCCAACCCGCTGTACGCCCAGTGGATATCAAAGGATCAGCAAGTTCTTAGCTATCTTCTGAATTCTCTGTCCATGAAGATTCTCGCCCAAGTTGCGAGTAAGGAGACAACCTTTGATCTCTGGAATGCCATCACCACCTTGTTCTCCTCGCACTCCCAATCCCGCATCACAAATTTGCGGATTGCCATCACCAACACGAAGAAGGGTTCCATGACCAGCAGCGCCTATATCTCCAGGATGAAGAACCTGGGGGACGAGCTCGCAGCGGCAGGACACCCCGTCTCGGATCCAGAGATGGCGGACCATGTTCTTGCCGGCCTCGACAGAGACTATGATCCTGTTGTGGCAGCCGTCGGTGCAATCAAAAATCATATCACAGTTGACGACCTGTTCGCTCAGATCGCGGCGTTCGACCAGCGAGTCGAGATGCTTGGCGATGGCCCTGATGGGGGATTCAAGTCCTCTGCAAACCTGGCCTACAGGGGGCGTGGGTGCGGCTACAACAGAGGCCGCGGGCGCAGCAGCAGCAGGGGCCGCGGACAAGCCAAGCGCCCTTCCCCGACTCCATCTGGTGGCAACGGCGGCGGCGGAGGTGGCCGCGGTCGCCCACAACAGCAACGACAGCAGCAAGCACGCGATTACCCAGAGTGTCAAATCTGCTACAAGCATCATCCAGGAGGTGCTCGTGATTGTTGGCATAGGTATGATGAAGATGAACATGAGGAGAAGAGTGCAGACATGGTCACCGACTCCTATGGCGTCGACACAAACTGGTATATAGATACCGGTGCTTCACATCACATCACCGGCGAACAAGACAAGCTTACGTTCAAGGACAAGTACCATGGACATGATCAAGTGCACACCGCAAGCGGTTCTGGTATGAAAGTTGCTCACACTGGTCATTCAATCGTTAAAACCCCTAAAAAATCTTGCATCTAAACAAAGTTCTTCATGTTGCTCAAGCTTCACAAAATCTTCTCTCTGTTCATTGATTTACTTTAGATAATCGTGTCCTTATTGAATTTTACCCTTATTTCTTTTTGGTAAAGGACTTGGACACGAAGAGAATCCTGCTTAGGGGCAAGTGCGTGGAAGGTCTCTACCCACTTATATCGTTTTCATCATCATCATCGAATAAACAAGCGTTTGTCGCTATCAAGCCTTCATCTTCAAAGTGGCATAGTAGATTAGGTCATCCTTCGTCAGTCATTGTCAAATTTGTTCTTAGCAAAAATAAACTCCCCTTCTCTCATGAGATAAGTGAGTCAGTTTGTGATCCATGTCAACAGGCTAAAAGCCATCAATTTCCATACCCTGTATCTACTAGCATGTCTACTGCACCCTTGCAACTTGTTTTTTCAGATGTTTGGGGGCCAGCTCCTACTTCAGTTGGTAGATACTCATACTATGTGTGCTTCGTTGATGATTATAGCAAGTTTACGTGGATTTATCTTCTTAAGAAACGGTCTAAAGTGTTTCAAGTTTTCACAAACTTTAAAAATCTTGTTGAAAGAAACCGCCAAGAAGGCAACCGAGGATGTTGATGCCACCGCCGACCTAGCCAACTGGTGCGTATAGTCCGTTCATTCCTTTCCTGTTTATTCCTATGTTGGTTGCACTTGTTGTTTATACAGATGTGTCTGTTGTATGCGTAGTACGTGATCACATGGTTACATATCAGTACGAGATTAATACTGCATATGTCACTATTATGATTTATTATTTTCAAAAAACTATCATGATTTATTTGTAGATTAAACCAATCAGAAAACTGCTAATTTATCTAGCAGGAAGATTCCTATGTTACAAACCAAATTCTATCATGCCGGGCAGAACGGGACAATGAGTCAAAGGACTTGCTGTCTACAGTGGACGGGGTACTCTAATGGCACACTTATGCTCGTCCGCCGTTCGGATAGACCATTAGGTGAACCACCCTAATCATAGGTGATGGGCAGACTACTTCACTGATTCAAAGAGTAACGCACTTGTTCTAACAAAATCTAGCAGACTCCTCCATTAGGTTAGATACTCTACTGGCCATACACAAGCAGATTAATCAGCTCACACCAGTCCTCGCGGTTGCGGGCAGGCACGGTCCTTGATTTTCTAACGTAATCTATTCCAGTGACTCACTGAAACCAACTAGGAGGAAGAGAGGGTAGCCTTCATCCGTCGCCGGCTAAACATTAATTAGAATGTTCCTCATTCGAGAGGTTTATTTTGTGTAAGCTTTGCACCTCTTTGGGCTGCTTTGTTCGATCCTCACACAATTATTTTGTTCTTTGTTTCGTCTCCACTACCGGGAATACTATCCACTAATGTTTATAGCCCCCTTTGTGTAAACATTAATTAGAATGGCCGCCACCACTGCACTGCTGCTGGTTGTCTCCAAATCCATCATCCATGGAATGATTCTCCTTGCGTGGCAGAGACAAAGGCAGGGTCAACATCCTCCCCCCAAGCGGCCAAGCCCATATTCCAGACACATTGTTTAGCCCTTCTTCTCTGGACAGGAACGTTTGGTTCCTGGTGTATATAAACTCTATATGAAAAAAACAGCAAAAAAAATAAGAAGTAAAAAAATCTGAAAATATTTTTGAAATAAACTTGACCTTCTATTGTACTTGTAAAAAAAATCACAAAAAAAAACACCCGTTGGCTTGAGGGCAAAAAAATTAAGGTCAAATATATGTGAATAGTAATGTGTAAGTAGCAATATTTTTTTCCTAGAAATCAACGTGAAATTTTTCCTTCGCAGAAATTTATATACTACTAGTGCAAATGAAAGTCAAGTTTATTCCAAAAAAAAGTTATGAGATTTTTTTACTTTTTATGAATTCATTCATTTCCCATATCAGGTGTATATACACCCATAAACCAAAGGGCATTTCCCTTTTTCTCTGCCTTTGTTTTTATCATGCATATGTCTCTCCCATTGTCTGAAGCTGTTTATCATGAAGCAGAGTGTGTCGTCCTTGCGGCTCTGTCAGTGTCGGTGGGTAGTGGATTACTACTACTACTACTACTAACAGAAAATGGCCTTAGGAATCTGCCATGTTGGTGATATTGGCCGTTGTGTATTTGTATGTGCTTGGTGCTGGTATGTCGCCAGCCTGGCCCTACATGTCCTTGTGTGATTTACTAGCAACGACTGGGGTGTTTAGCAGGCAGGCAGTAGTTGATGTCTAGTGTGACTGCTGCTGTCGCCACACATCTCAACTGAATGATGTTGGTGTTTAAGTGAATGGAGCCGTGGCGCATATGATTGAGCTGAAGGCTCCTTGAGACTTGAGAGCCAAGAATCACTGGTTCATTTTGGTATTGCACTGCATGCATGCATACGTACTTGCTGGGATACTGCTCAACTCGAGGTACTGTGGAGTGTCCTCATGGCCGGTCTCCTGTGTTTCTCTGCTACTTGCAGAGTTGCAGTGAAAGCTCCAGCTTAGGTATTTAGGCCAACTCCACCGTGCGACCTCAAACAGACGTCCGTTTTGTCCGGATTCTGTCCGTTTGGGTAGTGATTTGGAGTCATGTCTGAGCGTGTCATGGAATGCGGTGGCTGTGCGCCCAGCGCGCGGTCGCATCCATTTGCCCCATCCTGTCCGCGAGTCTATTTAAAAAAAAGCAGAAGCAACGTTTCAAATGCCAAGCCCTAGTTCAGGCCAGCGGCCCCGGTTCATCACGCCGGCAACAGAGCCAGCGTCCTACACGTCCATCGCCGGCATCAGCCAGCGGCCGGCAACACAGCCAGCCTTCAAAAATGAATAGTTGTCCTCGTCGGCAACACAGCCAGCGGCCGGCAACACAGCCGGCCACCAAAATGAATATTTTCTCGCCGGCACACAGCCAGCGGCCCAGCGGGCGGGCGGCACCCATGCCAGCCTCAAAAAAGAACGGCCACGGCCGATCTAACGACCTAGTTCAGGCCTTCGGCTTCGAGCATCTCCTTCTGCTTGGCCTCGAACCAGACCCTCGCCTTGTCGCTCATCTTCGACAAGTCCACGCTCATGATCGCAAGGGCCACCTCCTTCGCTTTGGTGGCGGCGTTCGTGGCCTCGATGTCGAGCTGCCTCTGCCTGGCCTTGACGTTGTCGGCCTCGATGTCGAGCTGCCTTTGCCGGGCCACCTCCTTCATGTCGATCTTCCTCCTCTTGGCCGTCTCCTCCATCTCAAGCTTCTTTGTTTGAAGGTCTACGTATTGCTTCATTTGCTCCTCCTTGCTTTGCCGCTTCTTCTCGTCCCTCACACCCTTTTGGGTGGGACATCATGCCATGCAAAGTGTCATGCAATGCCATGGATGAGGCATCACGTATGTCATCAACCTTGGAGTTGGTCTTGCCCCTCGGCCTCTTCAAGGCCTCGCCATCTCCACCTCCAGCGTACTTGGCCGTCTTTAGTCCTCTCTTTCTTTGTAGTTCACGGTATTGGTCCTTGAACTTAGGGCAATTGTTCATAATCGTCCAACAATGCGTAAGAGTGAATGGCTTGTCATTGTGCCGGGCCTTGAATGCCTCCAAAGATTGAAATGCCTAAATCACATGATCAACAACAAGTGAACATGCAAACATATACACGGCTGAAGTGTCATGGCCGTAGCAAGGAAAGGGCTAGGAAGAGGAGAGCATACCATGTCCCCAACGCCGAGACCACTCACGGGCCGTGCTTCAACGCTCTCAGATGCGGCGCAATACTTGTTGCACTCTTGTTGGATGAACAACCATCTCTTTTGAATCGAGCCGATGCCACGGTTGCTTGTAAATTGGTAGGGCTCAAACATCTTCCTTTCATGGAATGTTTTGTGGATTCTCGTCCAAAAAACAATACCCTTTTGTTGCGCGCCGGTCCTCGGATCTTGGCTAATCTCCATCCAAGCTTGGCAAATCAACTTGTCCTCATCTTGTGTGTATGAACCCGTGCGAATGCTCTTCCTCTTCTTTTGTGCTTCCGCTCTTTGGGTGAGCGCGTCGATGAACAATGGCTCGCCACTAATATCAACGTCATTGCCTTCTTCTTCATCACCTTCGATATAGATGTCATCGTCTTCATGCCACGAGTCACCATGGTCGTAGTCAGCACGGTCGTCGGCCTCTTCATCGGGCACGTACTGGGCACGGCCGTCCTGACTTTGGGTCTCATCGGGGTCGTAGGCATGGCCATGCCCACCCTCGAAGATCACGTCCTCCATGTACTGGTTGTAGAAGGGGTCGTTGACCGTTGGCGTTGGGGTTGGCATTCCGTCAAACAAGACGCGGGGGGCCGGCATGGTGCCCGTGCCTGCTTACTTTGCATCTCGACGGACGGCCGCCCGCCGCTGCTGGACCCAGGCGTGACGTTGAGGTCGATGACGGTCGCGGGGCGCAGTGTGGACGCCGCGAACAAGCCCACGTCCGGCGACGCCAAGAAACAGGTCTGGTCGTCGTGCCTTGGCGGAGGAAAGCCGGGCGACATGGGCGCGACGCGCGACGTCGGTGACTGGCAGTGCGTAGGCCGGGCGACCGACGAGCCTGTGCTCGCCGGGCCGACAGCCGCTGCAGGGAACCCGGCCGGACGGCCCATGCCAAGCATGAGGATGGCGTGCGCTTTGTTGATGAGGTCCTCCTTCTCGTCGGCAGCGGCCTTGCACCGCGCGGCCTCCAGCTCCTCGCGCTGGGCGGCGAACTTGGCCGCGGCGGCATTGACCTTGACGGCCGCTCTCCGTTCCCTCCTCTTTGCCGATTCCACGTCCAACTTGGCGATCTCCTCCGGCGTGCACTCTGACCGCGGCTTCCTTGACGCCTTCTTCTTCACCTTTGCGGGCGGGTCGACGGCCAGGCCGCCGAAACTCGGCGGGGCGTCGACCATGGCCGGGGGAGAGAGGGTCGGCGGGAGGGACGTGGAAGGGTTTGGGGGAAATGGCGGCAAATGGGCGTGGGGGTTTTGGTTTCTCCCACCGACAGGCGGGTCAGGGGAGGACAAGCGCGCGCGTCCTGCCCGTCCGCGCGCTGTCCGTTTCGCCCCAAAACCAGCGCAAACTTGGGCCGGGGATGGGTCGAAAGCGGACACAAAGCGGACAAAAGTCCATTTGCGTCCGCGCGCTGGGCCGTCTCGTTTGTTTGTTTTACCCCAAACGGACGGGGGCGGACAGAATAGGATCGCGCGGTGGAGTTGGCCTTACAGAAGGATTTCAGACCTCATCAGAATACATGCATCGTAGCCGCCGAAATCAGCCATCGTCATCGCGGTCATCTAATTGCAGCTCGCCAGCGTTCGTGTCGGCATGTTCATAGCAGTGCACGTTAGCTCTCACAGTACCACGGTTGCAGCTCCGTGCACCACCATTGCAGCTTCCCAGAAGACGGTTACATCTTTTTTCTCTAGTTGCCGGTGCTAGCAGCACCACGGTGGCAGCTCCCGTGCACCACCATTGCAGCTTTCCCAGAAAACGGTTGCAGGCCTTTTCTCTTGTTGCCGGTCGCACTCACCGCCGTGCCCCAACCTAGCATCTAGCATTTCCCGGTTCTTGTAAAACTTTTCACCGATTGCAGCAAAAAAGTTGCTGATTCTAGCACCTTGGCAACTGCTCACCACCATGGTTGCAACAATCCAAGTCGCTAGTTCCAACAAATCCAAGTGCCGGTTCCAACAAAACAAGAATGCAGCCGTTGGTTGCCCCCGCCAGTTGTAACAAAAAAGACGACCGGTTCCAGCATTTGATGATGTCGGTTGTAGAAACAAAGTTGCCTGTTGTAGCTCGAGTGAAGTCTGTTTTAAACGCTGAGAATGTAGAGCGCGACGCGAATGAACCCCGACGTTCAAATCCCTGAAGTTTCATACCCTGACCTCGCCGACCCCGGTCGTTTTTGACCTTTAGGTTGTATCCAAATAGGGGGGTTTCTACCTGGCCAGAGAGAGGACAGGATCGGGGTGAGTCAGCTACCTACGAATGGGTCCCATGGTCGCCTGACTTGCTCTGCAGGCTCCCGCACCGAGCACATGCCCTCTCTGTGTGTGTCGTCTAAGAGCAACTCCAACGCGCTGACCCACTTTGCCCGCGCGCGTTCGTTTGGGTCGCGGCGGATTGAAAAGGTTACCCGCAGACCAGTGAAGCAGCAGGAGCAGTCCAGCATCCGCGCGCGAACACATGAGCGATCCAAGGCCGCGCCGCGTTGGTGCATGAGGCTGAAGGCCACTTGGCAGCCGCAGATGAAGGCCGCAACAACCTGCAAATCAGCACACAGCAACCAGCGCGTACGCATATGTTGGCTCGTGCATGCATTGTACGCAGATGACTTGGATTAACCCGCGTCGTGAAGGCTTGTGGCATGGTTGCTGGCTTGGTGTCGAAGTCTGCATGGACCGGGTCTATATCCAGACGGAGGCGGGGTTGGTTGTAGGTCCTGATCGGAGCCGACGATGGTGGGCGGCTGAGAACGACGGGCGGATGGATGCGCCGACGACGGCCGTCGGGCCAACGTGCCGCGCAAGGCCGCCTTGTTGACAAAGAGGCCAGGGATGCGCGCCGGTGTTGGAGTAGAGGCACGCGAACGCGAGGACGACGAACGGCTGCTGGCGATGAAAACCGATCTTAGATCGGAAAACCGAAAAGAAAATATCGATCAATGCGAACGGCGGAAGAGAGAAAACCCTGGATCAAGCGATCGGGGAAAAGAGTTTCTTGGCGGCCGGTCAACACGATCGGTGGACGAACCCTACGTATGGGCGGCACGGCCCCAGCGGCGGTCATGGTGGGCGACCGTCCCGGGGGCGGCGCGCAGCTGAAGCGGCGGGCGGAGGGCGGCGGCTACGGTTCGATCGCTTAGTCTGATACCACATTAGAAGGGATTGACGTAATATGATGAATGTATTACTGAGCTCTCGTGGACGAGTATATATTGAGTATAAGACTTGAAGGGCAAGAAATCTTTTCTAGAGATAAGGTAGGAGATGGACTATAAATTCTAAACTACCAAATACATGTAACCCCAATATATTTTTGACAAAATATGAAATGTCCTTTAAAAAAAATGTATCTAGCTGTTTCCAAGGTCCATATTACCAACCAAAATTTATCTGGCCGTGCAGAACCGAAGAAGTCAGACTTGCAATCCATGGTGGACAGAGTACTCTAAGGGCATATCCAACTAACCTGTATATTTGTCCGGCAAATCTTCACTTTTATGTCCGGATAGAGGTCCGGACACAGATACGGAAGCGTGCAATCCAATGTTAGTCACAAACATCGGCCTCTATTTTCTCGGACATTATCAAACACGGTGTACGGCGTGCCAACCTGGGCGCGGCCGTGGGCACGCGGCGACGACGCCAGCGGGGCGGCCAGCTCTTGGGTCGGGCAAGCGCGGCGACGGAGGCCGACGAGCTCGGGCGCAGCCACACGCGGCGTGACGGCGGGCACGGCCACAACCGCGTGGCGTCGGGCGCGGCCACGCGTGCACGGCAACGGAGGCAGGCGAGGTCGAGCGCACGACCACGACGACAGGGGGCGTCGGGCATGGCCACGGGCATGTGGCCACGACGGCACACAAGCTCGGTCACGGTGATGACGATAGTGGCCACGGGCGCGCAGCCACGATGGCAGCGGCGTCGGGCGCGGCCACGATGGCACGCAAGCTCGGACGCGGCCATGACGAGCGTGGCCGCGGGCGCGCGGCCACAATGGCAGGGGCGTCAGGCGCGTCGAAACGCACGACGGCGGGGATGGAGGGCTCGTCGGCGGCCATGGGAAGGAGAGGTAGGAGGAGGCGGCGAGGGGAATGGATGGCTCGTAGGCCGCCATGGCGGATGCCCTCGTGGTGGCACCGACGCTCTGTGCGTCACTTTCTTTTTTCAGGACAGAGAAGAGAGATGGCGTGAATACATGACGCTTCTTCGTTCGTCGGCCAGATGTCCTGACTCCCGCAAAATTTTCCCACCTTTGTTTCGATTATATCGGAATCCATACGTCCGGACAGAGAGGAGGACATATACGAGCCCTGTTGGATTGCAAAAATGATCCGAAAAATGCAGTCCAGACATATACAGGAGGTATGCGGGTCCACCTTGAAAGATATCCTAATTGCACACTTTGTTAATGTCCACATTGCAACATGCTCGTCGCGATATATTGACGGTCAGCTCACCAACGCTAATCATACGTGATGGGAAAACTACTTCACTGATACGATCGAAGTGAGAAAGACATGTGCACTTGCTCTTACAAAATCTAGCAGGCACCTCCACTGGATACTCTACGGGCCATCACACAAGCGAATTAATCAGCTCACAATCAACCAGTCACCTGGTCGAACGCTCATAGTCCTTGCGGGCAGGCATGGTCATTTTCTCACACAATCCATTCCAGTGACTCACTGAAACAACTAGGAGGAGAAAGAAAGAAAGAGAGGCTGGCTTCATCCTTTGCTTGCTAAACATAAATTAGAATGTTACTTGCTCAACCGGTCTCTTTTATGCACGCTTTGCACCTATTTTGTAAAGCTACTATCCCAGCAGGGTTTGTGTGCGTTTGTATCTTCATTTGATTTGTATTGATTGTGGCTTCATATATAAGGCGGGAGGGAAGCTTTTTTGGCTAATCTATTGGAAAAATTGTGAATCAGAGGACCGGACCCTGTCAAACATCATCCGGTATGTGCACTCAATCCAGATATTGGGTGGCGGAGCGACCGGTTGTTGCTTCGAACAATGTTGGTGCTTTACAGAATGTGTTCTTATTTGGGAAGTTACTTGCGGGGTTGGGCTAAGCACCTCAGTGGGGTGTATAAGATCGAGAAGGATAGGCTCCTTTCTCTTGTACAGGCCCTGGATATAAAAGCTGAATCCGTGATTTTGCTGCCTCCTGAGCTCCAGGTTAAAAATGAGGCGGAGAAGAGGTTGAAAGGCCTTCTCCGCGAAGAAGAATTGAAGTGGGCTTTGCGAGCCAAGGTCCGCAAAGTGGTCCAAGGGGACGCGAATACTCAATTCTTTCACCTCATTGCTAATGGTAAGCACAGAAAGAAGCGGATCTTTCAACTTGAACAGGATGAGGGTACTATTTTAGGTCAGGATAATCTCAAAACCTATATTACCGAATATTATAGACAGTTATTTGGACCTCCGGAGGATAATTGTGTGTCCCTCGATGAGTCCAGGACTGAGGATGTGCCTCAATTGTCTGATGCCGATAATGATATCCTGGTTGCCCCATTCTCAGAGAAGGAGGTGTTTGATGCTATTGCACAAATAAAAAACAATAAGGCTCCCGGACCGGATGGGTTCCCGGCTGAGTTCTATAAAAAGTGCTGGCACATTATTAAGGGGGATTTACTACCTATGTTTCATGATCTATTCTCTGGACAGCTTCAATTATTTCACTTGAATTTTGGAACTATCACATTGCTCCCTAAGAAAACGGATGCTGTGAGAATTGAGCAGTTCAGGCCGATCTGCCTCCTCAATGTTAGTTTCAAAATCTTCGCCAAGGTCGGGACCAATAGGCTCACACAGATTGCGCATTCTGTGGTGCAACAATCCCAAACTGCTTTCATGCCGGACAGAAACATCCTTGAAGGGGTGGTTGTTCTTCATGAAACGCTACATGAAATCCACTCCAAAAAATTAAATGGAGTAATTTTTAAGGTGGATTTCGAAAAAGCGTACGATAAGGTCAAGTGGCCATTCCTCCAACAGGCATTGCGTATGAAAGGTTTTGATGAAGCCTGGCGCCGACAGGTCGAATCCTTTACGCAAAAAGGGAGTGTGGGAATTAAAGTGAATGACGATATAGGTCATTACTTCCAGACACATCAAGGCCTCAGACAAGAAGATCCGATGTCCCCTATCCTGTTTAACATTGTGGTGGATATGTTAGCAATTTTGATAGGAAGGGCTAAGGAGAATGGTCAAGTGGGTGGTTTGGTACCTCATCTTCTTGATGGAGGTGTATCCGTCCTTCAATATGCTGATGATACAATCATCTTTATGGAGCATGATTTGGCCAAGGCGAGAAATATGAAGCTGGTGTTATGCCTTTTTGAACAATTGACCGGGCTAAAGATTAACTTTCATAAGAGCGAGTTGTTCTGTTTTGGTAGAGCCAAAGACGAACATGAGTCTTATAGGCAATTGTTTGGGTGCGAGTTGGGGAGTTTACCTTTCTCATACCTTGGTATTCCGATACACCATCGTAGGCTGACAAACAGAGAATGGAAGTGCATCGAGGATCGATTTGAGAAGAAACTGAGCTGCTGGAAGGGTAAGCTCATGTCTTACGGAGGCCGTTTGATCTTGATTAATTCGGTGCTCACGAGTATGCCTATGTTCCTCTTATCGTTCTTTGAGGTCCCAGTTGGTGTTAGGAAAAGACTGGACTTCTATCGGTCACGTTTCTTTTGGCAGGGTGATGAACTTAAAAGAAAATACCGGCTTGCTAAATGGGACATCATCTGTCGACCGAAAGACCAAGGGGGTCTTAGTATTGAAAATCTTGAAGTTAAGAACAAATGCCTTCTTAGTAAGTGGTTGTGGAAGCTTTCCTCCGGGACTGAGGCCATGTGGGCGCAGATCCTCCGCAGCAAGTACCTCCAGACTAAAACATTGTCCCAGGTCACAGTCAGGCCGACTGATTCGCCTTTCTGGAAAGGACTAATGAAAGTCAAACAATCAATGTTCAATAGGACGAAGTTTGTTATTGGAAACGGTGCAAGTACACGTTTCTGGGAGGATACTTGGCTTGGCGACTCACCTTTAGCCATTCAATATCCATCTTTATATCGGATTGCTCAACGACGTGAGGTGTTTGTGGCAACGGTATTTCAATCTATCCCCCTTAATATTCAGTTTAGACGGTCCTTAGTGGGCAATCGTTAGGAAGAATGGCTCCATCTAGTTAGGAGACTAATGGAGGTTCAACTTTCTCACCAACCCGATGGATTACGCTGGAAGTTGACTACATCTGGAGTATTTACAGTTAAATCAATGTATATTGATACTATTAATTCGAACTCCATTCCAACTTCCAAGTTTGTCTGGGCTGTCAAAGTTCCTTTAAAAATTAAAGTGTTTATGTGGTTTGTCCATAAACAAGTTATTTTAACAAAGGACAACTTGATAAAGCGTAATTGGACAGGACCTACTAGGTGTAGTTTCTGTGATCGGGATGAGACGATTAAGCATCTATTCTTTGATTGCCCGTTGGCCAAAGTTATTTGACGGACGGTCCATATTGCTTTTAATATTACTCCACCGAATTTTGTCAACGCATTATTTGGGACATGGCTTAATAGGATTGAGCCTGACTTAGCAAGACATATTCGGGTTGGAGTTTGCGCTTTGTTGTGGACTATCTGGAATTGCAGAAATGATTTGGTTTTTAACAGAACATCACGGATTCATTTTTTGCAGGTTATTTTCCGAGCTACAACATTGATCCGTTCGTGGTCGTACTCACTCCGATGGAGGCCAAGGAGCATTTGGTTACTTGATCTATCCGTTGGGAGATGGTAGTTCGGGATATATTCAACCGGTTTGGATGGCGGTCATGTAATAGAATAGGCAATTAGTTTACCTATCTATGTTTAGCCAGCCGGTTGTGGCGTCTTTTCCTGGCTAGTTTGTGTATCTAGCCTTTTAGGCTCTGTGTGAGCTGCCTTTTTCTTTTTTTCAGTTGGAGACTTTGGAACCTTGTTGATCCTTTTGTTTATTTGGTTAATAAGATGACCGTATGCATCACTCTGATGCAGAGGCCGGAGAGCACCCCTTTTCAAAAAAAAAACGGGCAGGCATGGTCATTTTTTAACACAATCCATTCCGGTCACTCGCTGAAACAACTAGGAGGAGAAAGAAAGAAAGAGAGAAAGGGTGGTCTTTATCCTTAATTTGCTGGCTAAACGTTAATTAGAATGTTCCTCACTCAAGCGGCTTCTTTTATGTATGCTTTGCACCTCTTTTGACTGCTTTGTTTGATCCTCACACAATTATTTTGTTCTTCATTTCGTCTCCACTACCATTACCGGGAATACTATCCACTAATGTGTTCTGCCCCCTTTTGCTACAGTTTGATCTGATTGCAATACATTATGCCACCACTGCATTGTTGCTGGTTCTCTCCAAATCCATTATCCATGGAATGATTCTCCTTGCGTGGCAGCGACAAAGGCAGCAGGGTCAACATATTCCAGACGCATTGATTAGCCCTTCTTCTCTGCCTTTGTTTTCATCATGCATGGGTCTCTCCCAAGCCCATGTTCTGAAGCTGTGTATCATGCGGCACAGTCTGTCGTCCTTGGGGCACAGTCAGTGTCGGCGCGAAGAGGATTTGTGGCTCTTTGATGCAACACACACCTATATAAATATAGCATTAAATACGTATCAGAAAATATTACTATTTTTGAAATTTTGGGATATGAAACCTGGGTGCCTTTAGTAAACCTTTGTTCAATTTCATGAGGAATGAATGCCCGTGGTAATATCAGTAAAAAGCCAAAAAAAGATCGTACGTATAGGAAAAAAGTTAGATGTATCGTAGAACGGACCGTAATTCTCGCGATGCTGATAACATGGGTACCCATTCCGTGTGAAAATGAACACGGTGTACAATGAACACCCAGGTTTGATATCCCAAAATTTTAGATTTTTTTCCTAAAATTTCCTGATATTTTTAATGCTTTTTTTATATAGGATGCGCGTCACCCAGGAGCTCCAATGCATTTCCCAATACTTCTCTTCCTACTACTACCAACAGAAAATGGCTTTAGGAATCTGCCATGCTGGTGATATTGGTCGTTGTGTATTTGTATGTGCTTGGTGCTGGTATGTCGCCAACCTGGCCCTACACGTCCTTGTGTGATTTACTAGCAACGACCGGGGTGTTTAGCGGGCATCTGGCATCATGGCCTCCCCTATCCCTGGCTCCTGGCTACAGTGCTCCCTCTGACATCCTATGCGCCTCAGATTTTATTTAAGATTTCCCCGAGATGAGCAAATATACTTTCTTGAAAGGGTCGCGCTAGGCGCTGGTCGACCGACGCCAGTTTCGGCCAGTCAATCAGTAGCCCTCAGATGCACTTTATTTGCCATTGTCGGATCTGGGTCCGTTGATTCCCAACTACCAAGGGAAACATGGCGGCTGCTACCCTTGCCTCGGGCGCCACCTATCTCACCGAAACGCCCACTTTCCCTCACTGTCGACGCTCACCGCCGTTAGTCGCAGCAAAAGAGTTCGCCGGTAGCAGCTTTTTCACCGCCTACCCTAGCAGCCATGGTAGCCGTCAGAATCAGTTGTCGTCATCGCAAAAATCTCCATCGTCGCGATCGTCTGATTGCAGCTCGCCATTGTTCATGTCGACATGTTCATAGCAGTGCATGCCAGCTCTCGCAGCACCACGGTTGCAGCTCCGTGCACCAGCATTGCAGCTTCCCAGAAGACGGTTCCTGCTTTTTTCTTTGGTCGCCAGTTCTAGCAGCACCACGGTGGCAGCTCCCGTGCACCACCATTGCAGCTTTCCTAGAAAATCGCTGCAGCTTTTTTCTCCCGTCGCCGGCCACAGCTCGCCGCCGTGCCCCAACCCAGCATCGAGCATTTGCCTGATCCAGTAAAACTTCTCACCGATTGCAGCAAAACAAGCTGCCGATTCTAGCACCTTGGCGACTGCTCACCAGCATGGATGCAGCAATCCCAATTGTTGGTTCCAGGAAATCCAGGTGCCGATTCTAGAAAAAAATGTCGACGTCGGAGGGTGCCGCCGGTTTTAGCAAAAAATATGGCCAGTTCCAGCATCCGGTGTTGTCGTTTGTAGCAACGAAGTTGTCGGTTGTAGATCCCATCCTGGTAGGTTCCAGCACCGGCAGTGAGCAGGTTATAGCACCCCCGTGGCTCGGTTTCCAGAGCCGGTGATGGCCGATTTCACTACTGGTGGTGCAGGGCGTAGCACCCCCTAGGTGGCGCGCGGTTGCTAGGACAACTCATGGCAATGTCGCGGCGACGGCATGGGCAAGAGTCGGGCGACGATGAGTTTTCTGGGAGAAGAAAGCGAACATAGGGAGAATGGGGATGGCGTCCACTGCAGAGGAGGAGAAAAAAAATGAGTGGAGGAGACTACATGTAAAGAGATTGGGCTGACGGACCCATCTGCCTATGTGCGCCTGAGTTGTTTGATATGTTTTGATTAAGTGGCGAGCGTGCGACCCCCGATGCTTCGGCCGGCCGGCCGTTTCAAACTGTTTCCCTTCCTGAAATATGAAAACAACATAAAATTGAAACTAGCATTGGACTGATTTAATATGTTAGTTTGCAAAAAACTTGATTGTTTAAAAAAGGTTATGGATAGTAGGCATAGAATACATAAAAGTTATATACATGTTGGAGAAGTATCAAGAATGTGCTCAACCGCGTCCTGCTGCATCAGACCGTCATCGGGGAGAAGCACCTGGAGCAGCTGGCGGTCGTCGGCGACACCCCGAACATCATCAGTGGTTGCACCGACGCCAGCTCCAACTCCGGCGGGCTCGTCTTCCTCTTCTTGCGTGAAAAGCTTGCTGACGGGATGAACATGCACATTTCAAGGTCGTCGAGCCCATGGCCTACCCCACACTCACCAAGGGCATCCCCGATCCGTTGATCATTGCATCTTCCAAGCACTCCTGCAGGAGCAACACGCTCATGGTGCTCACCTCATCGGGCCCGCCATCGCTGGCGGGGACGTCGGATGGTGATGCCATGGTCGCAGAAAGACCAACATCTTGATATATCAATTGAATGAAATGTCATTCAAAAAAAAAGTATCTAGCGTTTGCAAGGTTCATCTTACAAACCAATTTCATTTGACCGTGCAGAACGGGACAAGAAGTCAAGGACTTTGCAGTCCACAGTGGACGGAGTACTCTAATTGCATACTTTGTTAATGTGCGCATTGCTGCATGCTCGCCCGGATATATGGACGGCCGGCTTACCTAAGCTAATCATAGGTGATGGCCTGATGGGCAAACTACTTGACTGATCCAAAGAGAGAAAGACACGTGCTTGCTCTTACAAAATCTAGCAGGCACCTCTATTAGATACACTACCGGCCATCACAGAAGCAGATAATCAGCTCACAAAATCCTTCTCTAACACAATTTATTCCGATGACTCACTGAAACAATTAGGAGAAAGAAAGAAAGAAAGAAAGCGAAAGAAAAGCTGGCTTTATCCTTTGCGGACTAAACATTAATAAGAATGTTCCTCATTCGAGAGGCTTATTTTATGTACGCTTTGCACCTCTTTTGGCTGCTTTGATCGATCCTCACAACACAATTATTTTGTTCTTTGTTTAGTCTCCACTACTGGGCATACTATCCACTAATAATGTCTGTGGCCCTCTTTGGCTAGGCTGATTACATTACATTATGCCGCCACGCTGCTGGTTCTCACCAAATCCATTATCCACGGAATGATTCTCCTTGCGTGGTGGCGACAAAGGCAGGCCGGTCAACATCCTTTCCAAGCCCATATACATTTTTTTTATTGAACTCCAAGCCCATATACATATTCCAAAGACATTGTTTATTCCTCCTTTTTCCTTCTTCCCTATATTAGTTTTTTATCATGCATGTATGTATGGTATGTATGGACGGACCCCAGAGAGAATTCTGAAGCTGTTTATGCACCATTGTCAGTCGGTGGCGGAGTACTACTAATACTGCTACCAACACAACAGAAAATGGGTTTAGGGATCTGCCACGTTGGTGTGCATCAGTATGGCCGATGTGTATTTAATTTGTATGTGTTGCGTGATGATTGGGTGTGCAGTGTCGCACCAACCTTGCCCTACATGTTTTTGTGTGGTTTACTTAGTAGGAACGACGGGAGAGGATATGTTTTGTATGTGCAGTGCAGGCAGTAGTTGATGTGTAGTGTATCTGTCGCTCTCACCACAAGGAGGAGGCACGTCTGAACTGAAATATGTTTGCGTTTAGGTAGATGGATTGAGCCAAGGTCTATTATGTTCTGTCTATTCTTGTACTCCTATTTGCACTGCAGCATACCTGCTGGGAAGCTGCTCAGCTTGGTCTCCTGCGTTTCCTGCTGGTGTTTCTGAATGATAATACTTTTCCCAGACAAACTTAATCCAAGGTATATCTTCTCTGTTCATAAATTTGAGGAGGTTTTTCATGAGGAGGGCCTTATTGTGGAGGGCTACATCAAGAATACCAAGGCCACCTTGATTTTTTGGTAAACATACCTTGGACCAGGCAATGAGTGTTGTCCCTCTATCTTCCATGCCAAATTTTCTCCAGAGAAAGTTTGTCAAATATTTATTGATCTGCTCAATTACACCTATAGGAAGTGCCAAGGAACACATAAAGAATATTGGCAATGCTGGAAAAAAAAACTTGATGAGCAATAATCTTCCATCATATGACAGCATGGTAGAACAACCAGAAAGCCTTCTCTCAATTCTTTGTAGCATTGGGCTATAATCTTCAATTTTTGTCTTAGAAGTACCAAGTGGAAGCCCCAGATAAGTGAAGGGGAAGTGGCCTTGTTGACACCCCATAATATTGAGCAGGGTTTGGAGCTGAGGGTCAGAAACATTGATTGGCACCAGGAAAGATTTCTCATAATTAACTTTAAGCCCAGTAAAAGCAGTGTAATGCAAAATGAGGTTTTTAACTTGAGCAAGTTGTCTGACATCAGCAGGCAGAACTAGGATTGTATCATCAGCATACTGGATCACAGGAAAATCTGGGCAAGCTTGACTGCTGATGGGAGCCTGAATTAAATTCTGGTGCATAGCTTCATTGAGCATTGACTGAAGAAGATCAGCTGCTAGCACAAAGAGTAGAGGAGATATAGGATCCCCTTGTCTTACTCCTTGTCGGCAGTGAAAAAGTTTCCCTGGCACTCCATTGAGCAGAACAGAGGAAGTACCTGAGGAAAGCAACATTGTGATCCAGTTAATCCATCTACTTCCAAAACCTCTGGCTTTCAGAATAGCAAGAATGGCTTGATGGTTAAGCAGATCAAAAGCTTTCTCAAAGTCCAGTTTGAGTAGAACAATAGGATGTTTAGATTGCTGACATTGATGCAGATATTCAAAAGCCCATCCCAGACAGTCATGAATGGTTCTACTCTTGATGAAGCCATATTGATTAGTGTGCACAATCTTGAGAATCACAGTCTGTAATCTATTTGCCAAAAGTTTGGTAATGATCTTGATAGTGCAATTGAGAAGAGAAATTGGCCTGAAGTCATTAGTTGTCACTGGATTGTCCTTCTTTGGAATCAAAGTGATAAAAGAGGCATTGATACTCTAAAGGGAAATCTTCCCATGATAAAAATCATCAATCAACTTGTAGAAATATTGAGCAATTATATTCCAACAGGCCTTAATAAAATCGCCATTAAAACCATCAGGCCCAGGTGCTTTGTCAAAAGGCGGATGCTTGATAACAGAGTCAATTTCTTGCTTGGTGAAGGGGGCATCCAGCTCCTGCAAGTCTTCAACCCCGGTAATGAGATTGATCAGGTTTAGAGGGTCTGAGATTTCTCCAGTCTGACCCAGTCTTTCTTTGAAGGCAGCCCAATGAATTGCAACTTTTTCATGATGATCTGACATTTCTACTCCTTGATCATTGCATAGACTTTGAATGTAGTTATGCCTGTATTTGATGGTTGCCTTAGCCTGAAATTTTTTGGAGTTTTCATCATCAAATTTAACTCAACGAATTGTTACTCTTTATCTCCAATAAATCCTTTGAAAAGACAACAATTTTAACAAATGCTCTTTTAGCATGTCCCTACCATTCTGTTCTATATCTGTGTGCACTCTGTATTCTTCAAAAAGATCCCACATCAAGATTACATTATTTGTGGCCTGAATGCTGCTAGTTAGGTTGGAAAGGTTTTTACTCCAAATTTTCAGCCCTTTCCTGAGACATTTGAATTTTGCAGTGATGAGTTTAGCACTATCACTTGCCAAAATGGGTTGTTGCCAAATAGATTGTACCACATCTTGGAAATCATGATGCTAAAGCCAGAAGTTTTCAAATCTGAAGACTTGAGCTCTAGGAATGCTTGTACCAATTTTTATGACAAAAGGACAGTGATCAGATACATATTTTGCGAGAGGAATAACCATAGTATTGGGATAGTTGGAAGACCAGTTTTCAGAGGTGAACACCCAGTCAATTTTCTCCTGCAGAGGAGCTTGCTGCATATTGCTCCAAGTGAAGCTTCTACCTTTCAAAGGAATCTCAACTAGGGCCAGTTGACTAATGGCAGCATTGAAATCCATCATGCTATTAATGTCACCAGTGCCAACATTCTTGTTAGAGGGGTACCTGATATAATTGAAATCTCCTGTGATGATCCAATCAGATTCAACAGCCATTTGAATGTTCCTGAACCAATCGAGGAAGTTGTGCCTCCCTTCAGTATCACAAGGTCCATAAATATCTGTTAGGATCCAAGAATCTCCTGTGTGGACTGAAATAAATCTAATGGAGATGGAGAAATCATTTTTTAACAGACACTCCCCATGAAACATATTATCATTCCATGCCACAAGCAATCCCCCAGAGGCTCCCACAGAAGGCAGGTAATCAAATTGTTTATTCTTTTGGGGCAAAATTTTCTTAAATAAGAACTGTCAAAGACTTCTCTTTTTGTCTCTTGCAGACAAATGACTGAACATTGGGCTTCATCAATCTTATTTGAAATGGCTAGCCACTTATCACTTGAATTTATGCCTCTCACATTCCAATTCAATATACTCCAGGATTTATTCATTTCAGAGTAAGCAAACACAGATCTAGGGAAAAATATCACTACTCAAGAACTGAAAGCAAAGCATACACTCAATATTGAAATAGTCCCATAACATGTAGCATCTCAGACAAGCCAAAAGTGCATAGAGGAGTCTCATTACAAAAGCATCCAGAAGCAAAGAACTTTTGTACAAATTGCAAAACATTGCCAAAATTGGACCTACTACTAGGTCAACCCTCCTGGAGCTCAGCATCTTTACTCCTTTCCTGCTAGTGGCTTTCCTCCCCTCTTGACCTTCTTCTGCAGGATGTTCTCTTCAATGCAGACTTTTGGATCCACCTTGCAATAAGAGGAATTAAGGTTCTTAATTACTTTGGAGTTACAGATAGGAGGTTTAGCAGAGCAGGCCATACAACTCTTATCATGACAAGTTTTCTTTCTATAGCCCTTATTTAAATGCTACAATCTTTCACTTCTTACATCAGATTCAACTAGAGGCACTCTCTCTTTTCTTTTTCCTTTGGCAGCAGCAGGACTGCATAAGCTAGCATCTTCAATCATAGGTGGAGGTTGGACTTCCTCCAAGCCAAGATTCTGCAACTGAGAGCATGAAGGGGCCACAGTTACAAGACAAGAAGGAGATATGAAGAATACAAGATGTTGAGACTGTTGAAATTCTTCACAGATGATATGCCACATAGGGGATTGCAGAAACCCCTTTTCCCAATCAAATTTATCAGGTGTCAATAAGTAGAGCAAATGAAATCCGTCCAATCTAAGGGTACCTTGACTATAGTGGAGCCATCTATGCTGACAGAAAAGTGTTGCTCCCAAGCAGAGTAAAAGCCATTGCAGGAATATCAGAATCTGCAGTAGAGCCAGCAGGGACACAATTAGCTAGATACTTTCCTTTGATATTAAAACCTGGAGGTGCTGAACAAGTTGAAGATGAGGAGCAGGTGACATTAATACTTTCTGAGGCCGAATCTGGTTTGGAGGAAACATCTGAAGAACTGTCTAGGATTTCAATTTCCTCATCAACATAGGAGCTCTGATCATCTTCTCTGTGCATAGCAGCCAGTAATTCAGAGGGAGAAGCTAGCTGAATCACAGGATCTTCCCCTTCAGCAAGATAAAAAGAGCTCCCTCCTCTTCCACTAAATTCATGTCAACTGTGAGTTCATTGCCAACCCTGGGAGAAAAAACTTGGGCTTGGATGTTAAGACCAGCAGGTGAGGACTGAGGTATCACTTGGTTAAGATCAAGATCATTTCTGACATTCTGTCCCACAGGAGGCAGCAGGTTTGTGAATTCCAGGGGAGCAGCCAAGGCAGGTTGAGCACTAGCAGGCTGAACAGCAGCAGTTTGATCAACAACCAGCTGAGCATGTGGCTGAAAGATTCCCTGAGGCAAAGCTGGCATGGGCCCCAGGCCCAAATTAAGGTCTGGAATACCCACTTGGGCCAGATTGAGATCTGGAATACCCACTTGGGCTTGGCCCAATAAGTTCAAAAGCTCATTTCCCTCCAAGTTTAGGTGAGCATTGTCTTTAAGCATGTCAATATCCACCCCATTGGATCCCACGGAGAGAGTTAACTCACTATTCATATCCATATCAGGAAGATTATTTTGTTGTTGTTCATCCAACGGCTGAAAAAGATCAGCAAGCTCCATGAATTCACCCTCTTCCAGCTCCTGGTCAATGAGATCATCATTCTCTGCTGGCATTACCCAATGCCCCCAGCCAGGAAGCTCCTCATCATCCTCTTCTTGATCTGCATCTTCTGCATCCTGTTGCATAGCTTGGTGATGAAGATTCTGAGGATCACCTCCCATAACATCTTGAGCCTGGTGTTGCTGAATAGGCCCAACAAAATGGTTAAGTTGATTGGGATGGAAGAAATTGTTAACAGGTTGAGGATGAGGATTGCCATCAACTGGAACTGGATCCTCATCAGGTGGGCCATCAGCCAATAGCTCTTGCTGGATAATGACAACTGGAACAGTCCAAGATTCAGCATTGGGATCATCAGATTCACCCACAACAATACTTATAGGAACATCACTCATGTTTTCCACTTTGATCTTGACCATTAGGGCGGCTTGAGTGCTCCTAGCCCTGTCCCAAAGCAACAGCTTACCAAAACTTCTAACAGAGTTAGCTAGTTCATGCATTTCCCTCTTATCAAATGGAAACCCAACCAACAGAGCCCAAATATCTCTATTTAACTCAAGATTCCTCTAGTTAAGGTCGTGATTATGCCTCTGAAATATAAGAGGAACATCTCCATGCACATGCGGGCTTTGCAGAACCAGAGCATCACGATCAAAAGGAGATCTTAATCTAACATATGCTTGACCAAAAGGGCACTGGCAGATCTCATGAAACCCTAGGTGTTTGACTTGAGTAAGAAACTCACCAAGAATCTACCTCACATTAGGAAAATAAACTTGCTGATTGGGCATAGGAACAATGGTAGCAATAGCCCAATCTTCATGCCGAGGCAGAGCAGGGTCAGAAATTACCCTCACTCTAGCGGGTCGCCCCTCCACTTGGACTGCTTGATGATGCGGAGGAAGAAACGGTGTCGGATCAAACGGGAAGTTGGCCATTGCACGCGGGACGAGCTCTCCCTCCTGCTTTGAAGATTGCAGTAGCCTGCTGACGGTTAGCGGCGGAGGAGGTGGAAGAGGGGAGGAGCGAGAAAGATGAGGCTCGGGAGCAGAGAGATTGGTAGGTGGAGGAATAATATCTTGATAGCCGGGGCGAGCGATAGCATTCCTCGATTGAGGCACTGGAATCGCACCATTAACGGGGGCAACAACAGTAGTAGCTGATACAGAGGCAGTCAATTGATTTGACAAAGCGAGGGAGCGAAAGCCCGAACGGCAGTCACTGGCAACATGGCCCCACCTTTTGCAATCATTACCGGATTTTATTCTTGCAGCCCGATCTCTCATGGCCCTTTAGCAAACAACGGACACAAAAAAGGTTGGGCCAGGCCTCTCCAGAAGCATGGGCCGCCAAAGAACCCGGGGCAGCTGCTGGGCCAGTTTGAATTCGCTGATTTGCCGCCTCATTATTGCCCATTTCCGGAAATTGAAGCCAATCAAAGACTGTAGTAACTACCACCGTTGATTGAGCGGGGCGAGATCTATGATTCTGAGTTTGACTTGAAGCTTGGTTGAAGAATCTTGGAGCACGAACTACATCAGCAAAAGAATTCACATTTCTTGATCTAGAAACTAAAGTCCATCCATTCTCTTGATCAGGATCAGCAAGGGAACGAAATTTAGGACCATTAGAACCCCAAAGGAGAAACCCAAGATTGAATTCCGGCAGAGAAACATTTCCTCCATTGTAGATCTCAAATCCCACATTGATCAAAGAGACAGAGAACTTGAAAAGATGCTCACACATCTTGCGGACCTTGAACAGAGAAGCTCGACCACCAAAGCACGAAAGAAGAATGGTACCTACCGATTCCTCTGTGAGTCGAATATTTGATCGGGTAAATTCCGCCACCAGAAAGAATTCCCTTTGTCCAGGCTCCGCCGTGAAGTTGAGTGGCAGATTCATGGAGGAGCGAATACGGTCCTTGAAGGCGTGCCCTCTCTCAAAATGAAGGTCAGACAGCGACATGATTGTAGTGGCCGTCGCAACCGGAGTGGAGAACGACGGGAGAAGAGGCGGTGGCCGCCGTGGCCGGAGTGGCCGGCGACGGGAAGGCTAGGCGGTGGCTGCCATGGCCGGAGTGGCCGGCATGGCTAGGTCAGCGGGGATGCTGTAGCTGTCACCCACGTATGTGTCTCGGCTTGGTGATGGCCTGATGGGGAAACTACTTCACAGATCCAAAGAGAGAAAAACATGTGCACTTGCTCTTACAAAATCTAGCAGACACCTCCATTAGATACACCACCGGCCTATCACAGAAGCAGATTAATCAGCTCATACTCAGCCAGGGCAGGGCAGGCACGGTCCTTCTCTAACACAATTTATTCCAGTGACTCACTGAAACAACTAGGAGGAGAAAGAAAGAAAGAAAGGCTGGCTTTATCCTTTGCGGGCTAAACATTAATTAGAATGTCGCTCACTTTCTTTACACTTTGCACCTCTTTTGGCTGCTTTGTTCGATCCTCACAACACAACTATTTTGTTCTTTATTTAGTCTCCACTACCGGGCATACTATCCATTAATAATGTCTCCAGCCCTCTTTGGCTAGGCTGATTACATTACATTACATTATGCCGCTACGCTGCTGGTTCTCGCCAAATCCATTATCCACGGAATGATTCTCCTTGGGTGGCAGCGACAAAGGCAGGCCGGTTAACATTCTTTCCATGCCAACATACAATTTATTTATTTTTAACTCCAAGCCCATATACATATTCTAGACACATTGTTTAGTCCACCTTTTTTGTCTAAAAAAAAGTCCTCCTTTTTCTTCCCTTCTCTGCCTTTGTTTTTATTGTGGTATGTATGGACCCCAGAGAGAATTCTGAAGCAGTTTATGCACCACCGTCAGTGTCTAGCGGAATACTACTAATGCAACAGAAAATGGGTTTAGGAATCTGCCATGTTGGTGTGCATCAATATGGCCGTTGTGTATTTAATTTGTATGTGCTGCTTGATGATTGGCTGTTAGGTGTGGCACCAACCTGGTCCTACATGTTTTTGTGTGGTTTAGTAGGAACGACCGTAGAGGTTATGTTTTGTATGTGCAGTGCAGTAGTTGACGTGTACTAGTGTGTCTGTCGCTCTGATCACAAGGATGAGGCACGTCTCAACTCTGATCTGAACAATGTTTTTTTGTGTTTAGGTGGGTTGAGCCATGGTCTATTGTGTTATGTTTATTTTTGTATTGCGCTGCAGCATACCTGCTGGGAAGCTGCTCAACTTTGGCAGGGGCGGAGCCAGGATTTGGTTATGAGTGGGGCGAAAGCCAACATTCACAAAAAGTCATGGAAAATCACGATATTTTAAGGCTCACGATAGTGTTGATGATAAATCATCAAAATGTATATCTGAAACTACAAAAGAATGAGATATTTCTGTTAACTTAAATTGACTCTACGACCACCAGTGTTGGACAAGTTGATAATGTGAAATTTACAACTATTTTTCCTTGACAATATAGACAATCATATAATGTTGAAAAAAATCGTCTTCATTTTGATTCGAAAACATTTTATTGACTAGTTCATACCGAAAAAGCTTGTTTGGTTGTCGCGGTTGATATTAGAAGAATTATGACCAACCGATCAACCATTGAGTGTGTAGTAGTTTTACTTGTTTAAAACCATCTGACGATTAAATTGGCAAGTGAAGATGAGATTTTTAGGTTTCAAGCTAGAAACGGGCAAGTTGAGCCCATTCTTGACTAGAAAAGACTACAGGATACAGAACTCCACCACTGTGGATGTATTAGACACGTGAAATACCTCATGTCGTGGATCCGAAGATACACAAAATTGTCAAAAGCTCTATTTTGTGCGCAGTGCTAATTAACGAGACTAAGATCATAATTCATGAAAAGAAGTACTGGTGCGTAGTAGTGGTACCTGCTGCCAATATCTTCGATCCTGGTCACCTGGCTAGCAGCCTTCTGAATTTCTAAGGATCTAATCCTCCTGTGTCTGGTCGTATCCGGACAGCGTACTTAGACCAGTGGATGGTGTAGTCATCGTGACGGGCGGCCGCCGCGGCAATGGCAAGCACTCTAGCAGGACACGCATGACGGCAAAGCCCTAAGCACTCTAGTAGAAGACGCACTCAATCGATCGGATGGATCAGATTGTATCCAGAGGAACGCTAGTCAGCCACAACTATACGCCTAGATCTAGATGTATGGGCTAGTGGGCTCTGGCCTTTTATATTCAGTGTTGCTGGTGCAATGAATAATACGAGTAATACTTGTATTTTTATATGAGCTTTTTTTTTTTGAGAAAGAGTATTTTTATATGAGCTAATAATGATGCCATTAGCTGCGGCCATTAGCGGTGTATACAGCCTGCTGAAAATTGTTGAATCCGCCCCTATTGACACTTTTTTTTTGAAGGGCCCCTATTGACACTTTTTTTTTGAAGGGCCCCTATTGACACTTTGACAGGTCCATGAAAGTGGAAATGCCATTTGTCCAATTGAAGTTTTATGCAACCGGTAGTTCCCTTGATCAGTAAATACTGGCCCGTCTGTCCTATAGCCATTTGTTTAATGGTACATTATTTCAACCGATAAATTATTTATTTTAAACCTATAGTGCCATCACTGATTTACCTTGATTGTTTGCGAATATTTTTGTGGCCGATGCATTTAGCATATATTCCCTCCGTTCCTAAATACTTGTCTTTCTAGGCATTTCAACAAGTGACTACATACGGAGCAAAATGAGTGAATCTACACTCTAAAATATGTCTACATACATCCATATGTAGTAGTCATTTGAAATGTCTAGAAAGACAAATATTTAGGAACGGAGGGAGTAATAAGTAGAGTATGATGGAAAACTCTAGTCAGCGTGGCGTTTTTAAAATCGTGTTTATAGAAGTTGGTATTGGATAGCAGTATATGGCATCACTTACACAAGTCTCGAGATTGAACGACTTGTAAGTATCGTGTAGCAGTATATGGCATGTCCATGGATTCTTTACGTACCCTGCAGTCCACTGGGATGGAGTACTCAAAATTGCATGTGTTCTGATATATATGTTTGTTTTATGTATGCTTTGCGCCTACCTCTTTTGGCTGCTTTGTTCGATCCTCACAAGACAATCATTTTCTTCTTTGTTTCGTCTCCACTACCACGAATGTTATATAACCACTAATGCTTGATTCAACCCACCAGTGCACTCTTTTAAGTCTACAACAAACATATCCTAAATGTTAAACTAGGGGAAGCCAAGACTTCCGTATGTATAATAACTACTAAAAAAAAGTCAAACATCGGGTGCTCAAGGCCTTGGACATTTTCTTCCCCAGGTACCGCGCGGCGACCAGGCCGCCAGAGGCGAGCAGCCCACAAGCTGCTTGCCGTGCGCTCGAAACCATTACGCGGCGCCTCAGAGCCGTGCGGACGGATGCCGCTGCCACCTCTTTCGATGGAACCAACGTGCGGGTCGGTATGTGAGTCAGTATTTCTAGGGAGAAAACCAATCATTAGGATGCGTTGCAGGAATCGGCAGCGCGAATATGAATGGATCTGGACAGAAAACATCAGTACCTGTGCTATTTGATGTGAATCTTCCCTGCAGTCTCCTTTGGATCATACGCGGGAGAGAAGAGAACAGTTCATTCGTTGCAGATACACCACAGTCCTGCACATATATCTTTGATAATTATCAAGATGTTCAAGAGACGCACATAAGCACATTTGCAAGCACACACCGGTTCATAGAAGTTCTTGCTGAGAGAAAGAACTCTGATGTTTATGGTTGGTTCTAGAAGTTCTTATTGTATTCTCATTGTTTGCCCTAGTGCTGATTGTTTGTGATTGATGCCATTTTCTACTGAGTACAGACAATTTATACAACCAGTAGTTCCCTTGATCAGTTAATACTGCCCCGTCTGTCCTAGAGCCATTTGTTTAAGTGGTACCTTAAACCATATTTGAACCGACAATTTATTTATTTTTAGCCTATAGTGCCACTACTGATTTACCTTCCTTGTTTGTCAATATTTTTGTAAGTGTCTGCATATTTTAAGAAAATATAATTTTGTGGTTGATGCATTTAGCATATAATAAGTACAGTATGATGAAAAACTCTAGTCAGCAGAGCATTTTTCAAATCGCATTTATAGAAGTTGGTATTAGATATCAGTATATGGCATCATTGGAACTACACAACTCTCCAGATTGAATGACTTCTAAGTACCGTGTAGTTGGTATGTCCATAGATTCTTTACCCTGTTGTTTTGGTTAGGCCTGGCTCTCAATTGTAGTGTTGTGCTTATGAATTTTGACAGCAGTGAACCTTGCGAACAATTTCCAGTTTGTTGAGGTGTAGACTTGATAGAGCTAATCTTATTTGTGTGTTCCAGGGGACTACAAGGCCAACAGTTCAGAATACATTGAATGTTATCGTCTTACAACAGATATATGCAAAGCATGTGTGTGGATAACGAGGTACCCAATCAGCAACTCTAACTACGTGATGCTGCTATCATCAAGGTTTATCAAACATCTTAGTAGGCTATCAATGATGCATTTGACAGTGCATGTGTGATGAAAAAGAAATAAAACCTGCTTGAAAGCCTTTTGTTGTCTGTAATCTGACATCTTCAGTATCCCTTCAGAAATATACTCCTGTATCAGGGGTCTGTACATCAATTGAAATGGCTGGAAACTACCGTCCACAATCTTCTTGACCTGAATTACAGCAGAGTCCACATAAGCACCAAATCATAAGCAGAATTATAGAGATCTGAGTTGGTGGCCGTTGGTTCATCCTCACTGAGATCACCTCTCAAATTATTAGGAAATATAACATAGTTGTTGTCCATCCTGAATGGTTGGTTCAATTGACATATATTTCGAGATAATATTTTTATCTTGCACAAAGTTAGAGATTATGATGACACAAGCATTTAAACAACAGATATAGAATATAACAAGTACTGTAATAACTAAGTACAAACGCACGAGAATTTCGTTAGTCATAAACAGAAGTTCCATTAACATATTTTACTATCTTAAGTGGATAGTTATCATACTAGTGAGTATGGTGCAGTAAAGGCACCATACGCATGCGCCATAGACACACTTGGAACGATGGAGCCACAAAGGTACATAATGTGCCCTAATTTGTGGTTCAATTTGCAAAAGATATAGCATGCATGCCATTTTCACATTTCAAAGTACATAGTGTGAGCTGGCTTTTGTACACGCCAACTAGCAGGATCACCATTCTAAACTGAATTTTAAATAACTTCAGGGCCTATACAAAGGCTGACATGCATTTTCATTACCTTATATTTGTCTTCGGCAAATAACATCCTTATGTCACCCATATAAGATAGGCCGCAAATTTTTGCGTATAGGTCATGCTGCACAAAAAGGGGTCAAGAGAAGAAAGATCAAAACAAATACTTTAGTAACCAAATAATTCATGGTAGTAAACATCAAATCAAAGTTGCCACCAAACCTCTGTGAATTCTTTTGGCAAAAGAAGCAGAGAAGCTGCAGCTGCCATTTTCAGATTAACTGTGTTAACCTTCCTTATATCCCAGTTATCGACAAGAACATGGACCTGTATAAACAAAACAGCAAAAAGATACTCAGATAGTTAAATTTCTCACAGGAACATATGTCAAACGATATAGAGGAAGCAAAGTTGCATCACGAGTAAACTAAAGTAGTCACAGTGAAATTATCCAGACCAGGCAAACAGAAAGTTATGGCATAATTGTAGATATACTCAATCATGTTCCGGTGGCAAACAAGAAGAGGATACACGTACAGGTTTTTGCAGTCGGCCACTTAGGTAGAACTGGTCCCAGGTCAAGATATCCGCCGTCAGGTCCTTCATCGCTACCACCCCATACTTGATCCTCTACACCCACAAAGCAACAATTTGTCACTCAGAACTCAATGCACATTCACATTAACCAAAATACACCGCAATACAATCAAACACAATATCCGTGAAGGTAATCGGCTGGTTGCAGTTACCTTGTCTCCCCACTCGACAAAGGGATTAAAGTAGACCCCGACACCGACACGATCTGCGAGCCAAGTGACCTGAGGTTCCAGTTGACCACCACCAAGAAGCAACAAATGGAACAGTTAGTGAGCCCGTCAATTAACCAGGTGACCAAGCAGATGATATGTTTGGGGACAATGAGAGCGTACGTACGGCTTCGGGGCCACGGCGCGCCATCCAGCTAGAGTAATGTGTGGGGTTCCTCGCCAAGTTCTGCAACCGAACCATGACACTGATAGCATCAAACCAAACAGAGGGAGGGAGGTACAGTTTGACGGGCAGGATAAAGCTACAGAGAAGAGCGTGATGCGGAAAGGAAGGGACTTTGCCGTCCGGGGGTGTAGCTAGCCTACCTCGGAGTGCCACTGGAGGGGGTCGGCGACGCCGAGGATGTAGTCGACCATGGAGGTGCCGTCGGGGCGGGCGTGGGTGAGGGTGGAGCCGTACGCGCAGCAGAAGTCCACCGGCGGGAGGAGGTCCCGGAGCGAGCCGGCCAGGTCCAGGCCCCTTCCGGCCGCCGCCTCCATCTGGCCGCGCCGGGCTGCACGGAGGTGGAGATGCCGGAGCAGGAGCAGCAGATGGGCGGGCGGGCGGGCGGTGGAGGCCGGCGTCGATTTCGGAGCAGAGGGGCGGAGGATCTAGGCAGGGGGGGAACGGCGCGCCGTCGGGCGGCTAACCGCGCGGGGGAACAACGGCGGCGGCGGCGGCGCGTGCGTGCGGCGTGGGCACGTTCAGTCAGGTGCGCGCTATGAAAGAGCGAGTTTTTCTTTCTGGTTTACGTGCAGATATAGATATACTACAGTACATATCTTGTGAATCCGTCTCGTATACTGTATCCGTGTGCCCCTTTGCTCTCAGCCCCACGATCAAAATCGTGCGTCTTTGACAGATTTTGTAGTAATTGTACACCAACACGTCCGGCCCCTTGGGATCCGAGTGCGTCGTGCGCCGAAGCCGACCACGCATACTTTCAGGGACAAAGACAACATCATAAGTTTCAGGTAACACAGCACAGAAATTCAGTCCTTGCATTTTGGATATACAACACAATGTGTGGCTGTTGTATGAAAGGCTAATCGTGTAGCCGTGTGTAGTAATATGGAGCCAATCCATAACGTGCAAAATGCACATGTCCCAGGGAGGATTCGGTACACCAAAGAAGAACATAAACATGCCTCTTTCTGTAAGTTCAGTTTTCACTAACAATTGAAACTGTTTAATTCAATGAGCTACGCATGAATGTGTGTATCATGGTTTGTTCTTGACATTGTCTTTTACACCTGAATGTGATGAGCATTTGAAGCCTAAAATAGGTACAGCATTTGAGGGACCCGAGGCCGTGGAGAAGTTCTGCAAGGCATAGGCACATCAATCGGACTTTGCAGTTTGTATCGGACAGCAGAAGAAGATTGACAATAAGGTGGTCCACACTAAGCGCTTTATGTGTAATAGGGAAGGATTCAAGTCAAAAGATACTAAGGAGACTGGTGACCCCTTGAGAAAAAGGTGTAAGCAGACAAACACACGATGCGGTTGTGATGCCCATACCTTTGTTAGACTTTGTGGGAATAACACCTACAAGATAGACTCATGGGTCGAGCACCATGTCCATGGTCTTGTATTGCCTAATAAGTGTCATTTGATCAGATCGAATCGCAGGGTTAGTGAGAGGGCAAAGAATACCCTATATACATGTCATAAGGCAAGCATTGGAACCTCCCAGACATACAGTCTACTACAAGTTAGTGAGGGCGGGATTCCGAATGTTGGGTGCACGAAGAGGGGCTTGCAGAATTACTACCGCGGACTCGGGTATAAAATCAGAGATGCGGATGCTCAAATGCTACATGCACTGGGGCTGCCCTTTTTATGCGGATGCTCAAATGCTTGTGGCCCGACTAGCTAGAAAGCAGAAAGTGAATTCAGCACTTTTCTATGATTTTTGATGTGGATGATGATGGGAAGTTGATGCATGTGTTCTGGGCTAATGCCACAAGTAGAAAGAACAATAGTCACTTTGGTGATGTGTCATCCTTTGATTCTACATACACCACTAATCAGTACAACA
This sequence comes from Triticum aestivum, assembly GCF_018294505.1. Classification (NCBI taxonomy): domain Eukaryota; kingdom Viridiplantae; phylum Streptophyta; class Magnoliopsida; order Poales; family Poaceae; genus Triticum; species Triticum aestivum. The sequence goes on from NC_057794.1 coordinate 580,426,513, forward strand.
TGATATATGCATCATTTACATGGGTCAATCATCACTTACAAAGTGTATTTTTTGGTGCCGGATTCTTAGCAGATGAGAAGAATGAGTCATGCATTTTATTTCAGACCCTCCTAAGAGCAATGGGAGGGGTAGCACCTTGATGTCTACTACACAATGTTCTTCTTATAGACGTTGTTGGGCCTCCAAGTGCAGAGATTTGTAGGACAGTATCAAATTTCCCTCAAGTGGATGACCTAAGGTTTATCAATCCGTGGGAGGCGTAGGATGAAGATGGTCTCTCTCAAACAACCCTGCACCCAAATAACAAAGAGTCTCTTGTGTCCCCAACACACCCAATACAATGGTAAATTGTATAGGTGCACTAGTTCGACGAAGAGATAGTGATACAAGTGCAATATGGATGGTAGATATGGGTATTTGTGATATGAAAATATAAAAACAGCAAGGTAGCAAGTGGTAAAAGTGAGCACAAACGGTATTGCAATGCGTTGAAACAAGGCCTAGGGTTCATACTTTCACTAGTGCAGGTTCTCTCAACAATAATAACATAGTTGGATCGTATAACTATCCCTCAACATGCAACAAAGAGTCACTCCAAAGTCACTAATAGCGGAGAACAAACGAAGAGATTATTGTAGGGTACGAAACCACCTCAAAGTTATTCTTTCTGATCGGTCTATCCAAGAGTCCGTAGTAAAATAACACAAAGCTATTCTTTCCGTTCAATCTATCATAGAGTTCGTACTAGAATACCACCTTAAGACACAAATCAACCAAAACCCTAATGTCACCTAGATACTCCAATGTCACCTCAAGTATCCGTGGGTATGATTATACGATATGCATCACACAATCTCAGATTCATCTATTCAACCAACACAAAGAACTTCAAAGAGTGCCCCAAAGTTTCTATCAGAGAGTCAAGACGAAAACGTGTGCCAACCCCTATGCATAAGTTCACGAGGTCACGGAACTCACAAGTTGATCACCAAAACATACATCAAGTGGATCACGTGATATCCCATTGTCACCACAGATAAGCACATGCAAGACATACATCAAGTGTTCTCAAATCCTTAAAGACTCAATCCGATAAGATAACTTCAAAGGGAAAACTCAATCCATTACAAGAGAGTAGAGGGGGAGAAACATCATAAGATCCAACTATAATAGCAAAGCTCACGATACATCAAGATTGTGCCGACTCAAGAACACGAGAAATAGAGAGAGAGAGAGAGAGAGAGAGAGAGAGAGAGATCAAACACATAGCTACTGGTACATACCCTCAGCCCCGAGGGTGGACTACTCCCTACTCGTCATGGAGAGCGTCGGGATGATGAAGATGGTCACCGGAGAGGGATTGCCCCCTCCGGCAGGGTGCCGGAACGGGTCTAGATTGGTTTTCGGTGGCTACGGAGGCTTCTGGCGGCGGAACTCCCGATCTATTCTGCTCCTCGATGTTTTTAGGGTATACGAGCATATATAGGCAAAAGAAGTCGGTCAGGGGAGACACGAGGGGCCCACGAGGGTGGGGGCGCGCCTCCCTGCCTCGTGGCTTCCTCGAAGCTTCCCTGACGTCTACTCCAAGTCTCCTGGATTGCTTCCATTCTAAAAATAACTCTTCCGAAGGTTTCATTCCGTTTGGACTCCATTTGATATTCCTTTTCTTAGAAACATTGAAATAGGCAAGAAAACAACAATTTGGGTTGGGCCTCCGGTTAATAGGTTAGTCCCAAAAATAATATAAAAGTGTATAATAAAGCCCATAAACATCCAAAACAGATAATATAATAGCATGGAACAATCAAAAATTATAGATACGTTGGAGACGTATCACACCTACACTCATCATAACCAATGAAGCCGCTAGCATCAAGAATGGTATTGATGAAGTTCTTCCGACCACTGTGCATAGGTCGTGCATGTGGCATATAATGGAAAGGGTGCCCGAAAAGGTTGGACCTTTGATTATAGAAGATTCTGAATTTTGGACAAGATTGGGGTTCAGAAACTCCAACTGAGTTTGAGTCACAATGGAATTCCATCATTAAAGATTTTGGGTTGGAGGAAAATGAGTCGTTGGCTAAGAGTTTTAGCATCCGAGATAAGTGGATACCGGCCTAGTTTATGGATATATCTCAAGCGGGCATTCTCCGAACCACTTCAAGGTCAGAAAGTGCAAATTCTTTTTTTTTAATCGTTTCATTCATCGAAGGCTCGCATTTTTTTAGTTCCGGCTTAGATTTGACACGGCTTTAGAATGCCAACGTCAGGAAGAATTAATGGCAGATAATAGAAGCATACATACCACCCCACGACTCTTTACACCATGGCCAATGGAGAAACAAGGTAGTGAGGTATTCACGTATGAGGTGTTTGAGAAATTTCAGCTACAAGGTATTGCTATTAGAGACCATTGTTGTGTTCACGGTATTACACAAGGTGTGGGGGTAAAAAATGTGACCCTGAGAGGTCGATCTGGTAAGGTTAGAGATGTCAACTATGACACTACAACCATGGTAGCGAATTGTTTAAGTGTTGAGGATTGAGAGTTATTTGAGTCACTCGGTATTCCATGTCGACATATTATCCAAGTGTTGAGGATTGAGATCCAAGCTTCCCAACTACTACATTATGAAAAGATGGCGGAAAAAGTGCAAAAGGTAAAATTATAATAATGCATGCCCACTGATTTTTTATTGTTACTCCAAAATAATAATGTCTAACAATCTTTTTACCTTTGCAGGGAGAATGTTTATGATGAACAAGGGAACCTACTAGAAGAAAAGCCGACTGATTCACTCGATGTGGCCACGAGAAAGAAGATTTCAATTGTACGCGATAAGATGGAAGAGCCGATTCAAAAGGCAGAGCACTTAGTTGAAGGCATCTACTTCTTAACATCAAGTGTGTTGAACATTGATGTGCTAAACAATGGATCCAAAGACCTTACGGGATGCTGCCTCAGGTCTTAAATTTGAGAACATGGATGATCCAATCGAACTTCCAGATCAGAATCTGGCCACGTTTGTATGAGTATGTTCAAATGCATCAACAAATTTGGCATCTAGCAACTCATGAGCAACTGAAAGAAGATTTGATTGAGCATTTCTAGGCGGTTAAAGGGGACAACTAGTTCATATGTGCCAGTTGAATTCAAGTTTGAACTACTTTAATTTGCAAACTTTGTTAGATTGCACTATTTAAATTAGAACTACTATCGCACTTGAACATTTTTTAGATAAACTACGTTTTGATATGCAATTATTTTGAGCTTGCGGGTTTTGAAAAAAAGAGGTGAATGTTTGTGGATACCGTTGGATGGCCGGCTCTCACATTAGTGTCCGTGAACTGGTCCTCACTGGTCCGCGGACGAATGCGGTGTCCGGTTTAAGTGTCAGTGTTGGAGATGCCCTTAGCGGATTAGATTTCCTTTATACCTTATTGAAGGAAATATGCCCTAGAGGCAATAATAAAGTTATTATTTATTTCCTTATATCATGATAAATGTTTATTATTCATGCTAGAATTGTATTAACCGGAAACTTAGTACATGTGTGAATACATTGACAAACAGAGTGTCACTAGTATGCCTCTACTTGACTAGCTCGTTGAATCAAAGATGGTTAAGTTTCCTAGCCATAGACATGAGTTGTCATTTGATTAATGGGATCACATCATTAGAGAATGATGTGATTGACTTGACCAATTCTGTTAGCTTAGCACGATGATCATTTAGTTTGTTGCTACCGCTTTCTTCATGACTTGTACATGTTCCTCTGACTATGAGATTATGCAACTCCCGAATACCGGAGGAACACCTTGTGTGCTACCAAACATCACAATGTAATTGGGTGATTATAAAGGTGCTCTACAGGTGTCTCCGATGGTACTTTTTGAGTTGGCATAGATCGAGATTAGGATTTGTCACTCCGATTGTTGGAGAGGTATCTCTGGGCCCTCTCGGTAATGCACATCACTATAAGCCTTGCAAGCAATGTGACTAATGAGTTAGTTGCAGGATGATGCATTACAGAACGAGTAAAGAGACTTGCCAGTAACGATATTGAACTAGGTATTGAGATACCGACGATCGAATCTCGGGCAAGTAACATACCGATGACAAAGGGAACAACGCATGTTGTTATGCGGTTTGACCGATAAAGATCTTCGTAGAATATGTAGGAGCCAATATGATCATCCAGGTTCCGCTGTTGGTTATTGACCGGAGATGAGTCTTGGTCATGTCTACATAGTTCTCGAACCCGTAGGGTCCGCACGCTTAACGTTCTGTGACGATCGGTATTATGAGTTTATGTGTTTTGATGTACCGAAGGTTGTTCGGAGCCCCAGATGAGATCAGGGAGATGACGAGGAGTCTTGAAATGTTTGAGACGTAAAGATCGATATATTGGAAGGCTATATTCGGACATCGGAAAGGTTCTGAGTGGTTCGGGTATTTATCAAAGTACTGGAGAGTTATGGGAATTCGCCGGGGAGTTTAATGGGCCTTATGGGCCTTAGTGGAAAGAGAGGAGGGGCTGCCAGGGCAGGTCACACGCCCCCTTCCCCTCTGGTACGAATTGGACTAGGAAGGGGGGTGGCACCCCCTTTCCTTCTCCCTCGCTCGCCTCCTCCCTAGTTATAACATATCTCATTTTTGCCTGAAAGTCAAAGAAAGTAGGAGCAGTGAGAGCAATATGGACAGCGCGACGTCTGTCAAAGATTAGTCGGTACTGGAGGGATTGCTCATTCCTCTCAACAAACTGATGGCGAACCATAGCATTACAATCTAGATAAGCAGGAGGTAACTCCATATCATTTCCATGTATAGGCACATCAAGATAATTAGCTACACGAGTTGCATAAATTCCACCAAACAAATCTCCACTTACACTGTTGTGATGCAATCTCCATGCAACAATGGCCCCCAAATTATATTGTTTATCACCTAACACCGGACTTTTGAGGACACTAAGATCTGGAACGCACATGTGTCAAGCCTCATCTTTACCGTTAATGCATCTACCTATAAAGAGAGCATAATAATGTATGGAAAGAAAGTGAATGCTCCCTATGGTAGCTTGTGTGATTTCTCTAGATTCCCCCACAGTGATACTAGCAAGAAAATCTTTATATTCAGATTTGCGAGGTTCACTAACATTGCCCCATTGCGGGAGTTTACAAGCAATATTAAAATCTTCTAGGTCCATGGTATATGATTTATCATATAAATCAAATAAAATAGTGTGAGAGTTGCGCGAGGATGTAAATTTAAACCTTCTCACAAAGTAATCAGTTAGGTAGTGGTATTGCGGGCACTTATCTGACACGAAGCCCTCAAGATCAGCATTACGCACATGTGCGTCAAATTCATCCTTGATGCCTGCATGGACCATAAGCTCCTCTGACGAACATTCACAAGCCAACACTTGAGCTTCCCTCAGTGGTTCATAATCCGGCTCACGTATCGCGAGCCTCGGTCCTTGCTTCCTGATACGTCCATTCTGCATCATGCTTTTATATCGATATTTATCGCATTATGGACTGTTATTTCACTTTATGTCACAATACTTATGGCTAGTCTCTCTTATTTTACATGGTTTACATAAGGAGGGAGAATGCCGACAGCTGGAATTCTGGTCTGGAAAAGGAGCAAATATTAGAGACCTATTCTGCGCAACTCCAAAAGTCCTGAAACTCCACGAAACATCTTAAAAGAAATAAAGAAAAATCCACGCCAAAGATGAAGGCCAGGGGGCCCACACCCTGCTCACGAGGGTGGGGGGCGCCCCCCCTAGGGCGCTCCCCCTACCTCGTGGGCCCCCTCATGGCTCTCCGACGTCCATCTTCTCCTATATGAGGTCTTTTGATGAGAAAAAAATTAGAAGGAACTTCTCGGGATGAGACTCTGCCGCCACGAGGCGGAACCTTGGCGGATCCAATCTAGAGCTCCGGCAGAGCTGTTCTGCCGGGGAAACTTCCCTCCGGGAGGGGGAAATCATCACCATCGTCATCACCAACGCTCCTCTCATCGGGAGAGGGCAATCTCCATCAACATCTTCACCAGCACCATCTCATCTCCAAACCCTAGTTCATCTCTTGTATCAATTTCTTGTCTCAAAATCTGGGATTGGTGCTAGTAGGTTGCTAGTAGCGTTGATTACTCCTTGTAGTTGATGCTAGTTGGTTTATTTGGTGGAAGATCTTATGTTCAGATCCTATATGCATATTATTACCCCTCTGATTATGAGCATGAATATGCTTTGTGAGTAATTACGTTCGTTCCTGAGGACAAGGGAGAAGTCTTGCTATGAGTAGTCATGTGAATTTGGTATTCGTTTGATATTTTGATAAGATGTATGTTGTCTAGCCTCTAGTGGTGTTATGTGAACGTCGACTACATAACACTTCACCATTATTTGGGCCTAGAGGAAAGCATTGGGAAGTAATAAGTAGATGATGGGTTGCTAGAGTGACAGAAGTTTAAACCCTAGTTTATGCGTTGCTTCGTAAGGGGCTGATTTGGATCCATATGTTTCATGCTATGGTTAGGTTTACCTTAATACTTTTGTTGTAGTTGTGGATGCTTGCAATAGAGGTTAATCATAAGTGGGATGCTTGTTCAAGTAAGAACAACACCCAAGCACCGGTCCACCCACATATCAAATTATCAAAGTATCGAACGCGAATCATATGAACGTGATGAAAACTAGCTTGACGATATTCCCATGTGTCCTCGGGAGCTCTTTTCCTATTATAAGAGTTTGTTCCGGCTTGTCCTTTGCTACAAAAGGATTCGTCCATCTTGCTGCACTTTATTTACTTTTGTTACTTTTTGCTCGTTACAATTTACCCTATCACAAAACTATCTGTTACCACTTATTTCAGTACTTGCAGAGAATACCTTGCTGAAAACCGCTTATCATTTCCTTCTGCTCCTTGTTGGGTTCGACACTCTTACTTATCGAAAGGACTACGATAGATCCCCTATACTTGTGGGTCATCACTTCCTTGAGGAACCACCTTGGTACATTTTCCTGAACATTTTTCTTCCTCTGAAAAATTTCTGAAATTTTTAGTGACTCAAAATAAAAGTGAACCAAACTTAACAAAATTAATAGTAACTACTCCCACAAGTGTCTAGAGACTATATCATGCATTAGAACTACTTGGGACCATATAAATTTGACATGCAAGCTCAAGAACAGGGTCGCTTAAGTAGCAAAAATTTCCAATAAATAAAGCACTAGAACAAAAACTAATTGGACCACTGGAGGAGTCACATACCGAATAACAATCTCCCCAAATAGTTTTGTGAATGGAGCTTTGAGCAAGGAGATCAAAAATGGCAGCAAGATGAGCTAGAACACGAGTTTGAGCTATGGGAGGATTTTTTCCTAGAGGAAGACGAAGTGAATGGGTTCTGAAATAAGTGGAGGGGGCCACATGGGGCCCACGAGGCAGGGGGCGCCCCCCGGGGGGTTGGGCATGCCGTAGACCCTCGTGGCCAGGTGGTGTGGCCCCCAGGTGTGTTCTCAGTGCCAAATATTCTTGAATATTCTACAAAAAATAATATTTCATTTTGGTGCATTTGGAGAACTTTTATTTTGGGGGTATTTTTTATTGCAGGGATAATTCAGAAAACAGACAGAAAATATTATTATTGCTTTATTTAATCTAAATAACAGAAAGTAAAAGGAGAGTACACAGAGTTGTGCTTTCTAACTTCATCCATCTCATGCTCATCAAAAGGAATCCATCAACAAGGTTGATCAAGTCTTGTTAACAAAATCTTTCCGAATAACATGAAACCGAAGAATTTTCGAATAACACTATGTTACCTCAACGGGGATATGCTTGTCCCCAACAATAAGAATATCATATTTCTTCTTGACAGTAGTAGAGGAAATTCAGAACCTCCAATAATAATTGTTGAATTTTTTTCCAATAGAATTAATACTATGGACTTGAGGCTGTTTCTTCGAAAAGTGCACCATATGTTCATTACCATTAACATGAAAAGTGACATTGCCTTTGTTGCAATCAATAACAGCCCCTGCAGTATTCAAAAAGGGTCTACCAAGAATAATAGACATACTATCGTCCTCGGGAATATCAAGAATAACAAAGTTCGTTAAAATAGTAATGTTTGCAACCACAACAGGCACATCCTCATAAATACCGACAGGTATAGTTGTTGATTTATCGTCCATTTGCAAAGATATTTCAGTAGGTGTCAACTTATTCAAATCAAGTCTGTGATATAAAGAGAGAGGCATAACACTAACACCGGCTCCAAGATCACATAAAGCAGTTTTAACATAGTTTCTTTTAATAGAGCATGGTATAGTTGGTACTCCTGGATCTCCTAGTTTCTTAGGTATTCCACCTTTAAAAGTATAATTGGCAAGCATGGTGGAAATTTCAGCTTCTGGTATCTTTCTTTTATTTGTAACAATATCTTTCATATACTGAGCATAAGGATTCATTTTAAGCATATCACTCAAAAGCATACGCAAAAAGATAGGTGTAATCATTTCAGCAAAGCGCTCAAAATCCTCATCATCCTTTTTCTTGGATGGTTTAGGAGGAAAAGGCATGGGTTTCTGAACCCATGGTTATTTTTCTTTACCATGCTTCCTAGCAACGAAGTCTCTCTTATCATAACGTTGATTCTTTGATTGTGGGTTATCAAGATCAACAGCAGGTTCAATCTCTACATCATTGTTATTGCTAGGTTGAGCATCAACATGAACATCATCATTAACATTATCACTAGGTTCATGTTCATTACCAGATTGTGTTTCTGTTGGTGAACGTTGTAATTTCAAAAATTTCCTACGCACACACAAGATCATGGTGATGCATAGCAACAAGAGGGGAGAGTGTCGTCTACGTACCCTCGTAGACCGTAAGCGGAAGCGGTATGACAACGCGGTTGATGTAGTCATACGTCTTCGCGATCGACCGATCCTCAGTACCGAATGTACGGCACCTCCGTGTTCAGCACACGTTCAGCTCGGTGACGTCCCGCGAACTCATGATCCAGTAGAGCTTCTGGGAAGAGCTTCGTCAACACGACGGTGTTGATGAAGCTACCGACGCAGGGCTTCGCCTAAGCACGCACACGGCTAAGAGATCAATGATCAATTGTTGTGTCTCCAAGGGGTGCCCCCTCCCTGTATATAAATGAGTGGAGGAGGGGGAGGGGGCCGGCCTCCTATGGCATGCCCCATGAGGAGTCCTACCCCCATCGGGAGTAGGACTCCCCCTTCCAAGTAGGAGTAGGAGAGGAGAAGGAAGGGAGAGAAGGAGAGAAGGAAAGGGGGGCGCCGCCCCCCTCCTTGTCCAATTCGGACTAGAGGGGGAGGGGGCGCGTGGCTGCCCTGGCTGCCCCTCCTCTTCTCCCACTAGGGTCCATTAGGCCCAATATACTCCCCGGGGGGTTCCGGTAACCCCCGGTACTCCGGTATATGTCTGAAACCTCCCGAAACACTTCCGGTGTCCGAACATAGTCGTCCAATATATCGATCTTTATGTCTCAACCATTTCGAGACTCCTCGTCATGTTCATGATCATATTCGGGACTCCGAACTACCTTCGGTACAGCGAAACACAAAAACTCGTAATACCGATCGTCATCGAACTTTAAGCGTGCGGACCGTACGGGTTCGAGAACTATGTAGACATGACTGAGACATGTCACCGGTCAATAACCAATAGCGGAACCTGGATGCTCATATTGGTTCCTACATATTCTACGAAGATCTTTATCGGTCAAACCGCATAACAACATACGTTGTTCCCTTTGTCATTGGTATGTTACTTGCCCGAGATTCGATCGTCGGTATCTCAATACCTAGTTCAATCTCGTTACCGGAAAGTCTCTTTACTCGTTCTGCAATGCATCATCCTGTAACTAACTCATTAGTCACATTGCTTGCAAGGCTTGTAGTGATGTGCATTACCGAGAGGGCCCAGAGATACCTCTCTGACAATCGGAGTGACAAATCCTATTCTCAATCTATGCCAACTCAACGAACACCATCGGAGAGACCTGTAGAGCACCTTTATAATCACCCAGTTATGTTGTGACGTTTGGTAGCACACAAAGTGTTCTTCCGGTAACCGGGAGTTGCATAATCTCATAGTCATAGGAACATGTATAAGTCATGAAGAAAGCAGTAGCAACAAACTAAAAGATCATCGTGCTAAGCTAACGGAATGGGTCAAGTCAATCACATCATTCTCTAATGATGTGATCCCGTTAATCAAATGATGACTCATGTCTGTGGCTAGGAAACTTAACCATGTTTGATTCAATGAGCTATTCAAGTGGAGGCATACTAGTGACACTCTGTTTGTCTATGTATTCACACATGTACTAAGTTTCCGGTTAATACAATTCTAGCATGAATAATAAACATTTATCATGATATAAGGAAATAAATAATAACTTTATTATTGTCTCTAGGGCATATTTCCTTCAGTCTCCCACTTGCACTAGAGTCAGTAATCTAGTTCACATCTTTATGTGATTAGTTCACATCTCCATGTGACTAATACCCAAAGGGTTTACTAGAGTCAATAATCTAGTTCACATCGCTATGTGTTTAACACCCAGAGAGTGATCATGTTTTGCTTTGTGAGAGAATTTTAGTCTACGGGTCTGCAACATTCATATCCGTATGTATTTTGCAAATTTCTATGTCTACAATGCTCTGCACGGAGCTACTCTAGCTAATTGCTCCCACTTTCAATATGTATCCAGATTGAGACTTAGAGTGATCTAGATCAATGTAAAAAGCTTGCATCTACATAACTCTTTACGACGAACTCTTTTATCACCTCCATAACCGAGAAATATTTCCTTAGTCCTCTAAGGATAATTTTGACCGCTGTCCAGTGATCTACTCCTAGATGACCATTGCACTCCCTTGCCAGAATTATGCTAAGGTATACAATAGGACTGGTAAACAGCATAGCATACTTTATAGAACCTAAGACTGAGGCATAGGGAATGATTTTTCATTCTCTTTCTATTTTCTGCTGTGGTCGGGTTTTGAGTCTTTACTCAACTTCACACCTTGCAACACAGGCAAGAACTCCTTCTTTGACTGTTCCATTTTGAACTACTTCAAAATCTTGTCAAGGTATGTACTCATTGAAAAAACTTATCAAGTGTCTTGATCTATCTCTATAGATCTTGATGCTCAATGTGTAAGCAGCTTCACCGAGGTCTTTCTTTGAAAAACTCCTTTCAAATACTCCTTTATGCTTTTCATAAAATTCTACATTCTTTCCGATCAACAATATGTCATTCACATATACTTATCAGAAATGTTGTAGTGCTCCCACTCACTTTCTTGTAAATACAGGCTTCACCGCAAGTATGTATAAAACCATATGCTTTGATCACTTTATCAAAGCATATATTCCAACTCCGAGATGCTTGCACCAGTCCATAGATGGATCGCTGGAGCTTGCTCACTTTGTTAGCACCTTTAGGATCGAAAAAACCTTCTGGTTGCATCATATACAACTCTTATTTAAGAAATCCATTAAGGAATGCAGTTTTGACATCCATTTGCCGGATTTCATAAAATGCGTCAAATGCGAACATGATTCGAACAGACTTTTAAGCATCGATACGAGTGAGAAAATCTCGTCGTAGTCAACACCTTGAACTTGTCGAAAACATTTTGCGACAATTCGAGCTTTGTAGATAGTAACACTACTATCAGTGTCCATCTTCCTCTTGAAGATCCATTTATTTTCTATGGCTTGCCAATCATTGGGCAAGTCAATAAAAGTCCATACTTTGTTCTTTATACATGGATCCCATCTCAGATTTCATGGCCTTAAGCCATTTCGCAGAATCTGGGCTCATCATCGCTTCCTCATAGTTCGTAGGTTCGTTATGGTCTAGTAACATGACTTGCAGAAAGGATTACCGTACCACTCTGGTGCGGACCATACTCTGGTTGTCGTACGAGGTTCGGTAGTAACTTGATCTGAAGTTTCATGATCATCATCATTTAGCTTCCTCACTAATTGGCGTAGAAATCATAAGAACTGATTTATGTGATGAACTACTTTCCAATTCGGGAGAAGGTACAATTACCTCATCAAGTTCTACATTCCTCCCACTCACTTCTTTCGAGAGAAACTTCTTCTCTAGAAAGGATCCACTCTTAGCAATGAATGTCTTGCCTTCGGATCTATGATAGAAGGTGTACGCAACTGTCTCCTTTGGGTATCCTATGAAGACACATTTCTCCGATTTGGGTTTGAGCTTATCAGGATGAAACTTTTTCACATAAGAATCGCAACCCCAAACTTTAAGAAACGACAACTTTGGTTTCTTGCCAAACCACAGTTCATATGGTGTCGTCTCAATGGATTTAGATGGTGCCCTATTTAACGTGAATGTAGCTGTCTCTAATGCATAACCCCAAAACGATAGTGGTAAATCGGTAAGAGACATCATAGATTGTACCATATCTAATAAAGTATGGTTACGATGTTCAGACACACCATTACGTTGTGGTGTTCTGATACGTCTCCATCGTATCTACTTTTCCAAACACTTTTGCCCTTGTTTTGGACTCTAACTTGCATGATTTGAATGGAACTAACCCGGACTGGCGCTGTTTTCAACAGAATTGCCATGGTGTTATTTTTGTGCAGAAATAAAATTTCTTGGAATGACCTGAAAGTCAACGGAGAATTATTTTGGAATATATAATAAATACTGGAAGGAAGATCCATGTCATGGGGGCCTCCACCTGTCCACGAGGGTGGGGGCGCGCGTGCCCCCCTAGGCGCGCCCCCTGCCTCGTGGGCCCCCTGACGCTCCACCGACCTCAACCTGGACTCCATATATTCACTTTCAGGGAGAAAAAAACCAGGGAGAAGGATTCATCGCGTTTTATGATACGGAGCCGCCGCCAAGCCCTAAACTCTCTCGGGAGGGCTGATCTGGAGTCCGTTCGGGGCTCCTGAGTGGGAATCCGTCACCATCGTCATCATCAACCATCCTCCATCACCAAATTCATGATGCTCACCACCGTGCGTGAGTAATTCCATCGTAAGCTTGCTGGACGGTGATGGGTTGGATGAGATTTATCATGTAATCGAGTTAGTTTTGTTAGGGTTTGATCCCTAGTATCCACTATGTTCTGAGATTGATGTTGCTATGGCTTTGCTATGCTTAATGCTTGTCACTAGGGCCCGAGTGCCATGATTTCAGATCTGAACCTATTATGTTTTGATCAATATATGAGAGTTCTTGATCCTATCTTGCAAGTCTATTGTCACCTATTATGTGTTATGATCCATTAACCCCAAAGTGACAATAATCGGGATACTTACCGGTGATGACCGTAGTTTGAGGAGTTCATGTATTCAGTATGTGTTAATGCTTTGGTCCGGTACTCTATTAAAAGGAGGCCTTAATATCCCTTAGTTTCCGCTAGGACCCCGCTGCCACGGGAAGGTAGGACAAAAGATGCCATGCAAGTTCTTTTCCATAAGCACGTATGACTATATTCGGAATACATGCCTACATTACATTGATGAATTGGAACTAGTTTTGTGTCACCCTAGGTTACACTACAAAAAAAGACACATTCGTGACATTTTGGGCCGAACGAAATTTTTTTCTGTCATACATATGACACTTCTATGATGATAATTGTGACAAAACCCGGTATCATCATAGATGTGGTGGGCTCCTACTTCTATGACAAAAAATCATGACAAAAAATGGTCTTTTCATCCTGGGCGGGCCGGAGATGCAGCTGCATGACATTCTTTGGGCCGTCCATGACGGAAAAAACCGTGGTAGAAGCGAGGGCGAGGAAAATTTCGGGGAGTTCCCGATTACGGTGGGAGGTCGGGGCCGAGCGATGCGCGTTTCTCTCGTACACGTACACGCGTGTGTGCGAGGCGTTGGCTCTAACTGAACCCAAGCGAGGCATTGGGCTCTAACTGAACTCGAGCGATTGCAGTGCAGGCTATGCGTTACTGAACCCGAGCGATCGATAAATGGCTGTTAACTGAACGCGATCGAGCGATTCCTTCGCTATTGCTGCTATCTGAAGCCGATCGATGCTGCCTCTGGGATGAACAGTGAGCGTTGCGGGGGGTTTTGGATGAACAGTGAGCGGTGGCGTTGCCTCTGGATGAACATGACCCTGTGGTGTGGTGGAGGGCTGGATGAACAGTAGACGATGGAGGGGTGCCCGCAGAGGGGTGGTTGAACAGGACCCCGTGGTGCGGAGGGCTGGATGAACAGTAGACGATGGAGGGGTGCTCGTGGAGAGGTGGCTGAACAGGACCCCGTGGTGTGGAGGGCTGGATGAACAGTAGACGGTGGAGGGATAGTTGAACAGTAGCCGGTGGAGTAGCGCGCGGTGGAACCTGGATGAACAAGAGCCCGTGGAGGCTGGAGGAGGTCGACTGTGGAGATGAACAATATCCCGTGGAGTCCCGTTTTGCGGTACACCACACCCCTCCCGATGAAGAGGACCCCCGTTTCGACCGTAGCGCTCCAACACAAGTCCGTTTCGTCTGTTTTGCGGTACGCCACACCCCTCCCGATCAACAGGACCCCCGTCTCAACCGTAGGAGGTCCATTTCGTCCGTTTTGCGGTACGTCACACCCCTCCCGATGAACAGGACCCCCGTTTCGACCGTAGGAGGTCCATTTCCTCCGTTTTGCGGTACGCCAGACCCCTCCCGATCAACAGGACCCCGTTCCAAACGTAGGAGGTCCGTTTCCTCCGTTGTGCGGTACGTCAGGCCTCGTTTCCATTGCCTGTTCCGTCCAAGCCCTCCCGATGAACACGACCACGCATTTCGTTCCGACCCAGCCGGTTGGCTCCCACGCGTTCCGTTGCCTCCCGATGAACATGATGCATTCCGTTGTCTCTCCATGAACACGACGCATTCTGTTGCCTCCCCATGAACATGACGACGACGCTGTTTCTCCGTTCTGACCTAGCCATGTACACGAGCTCTGGCCATACGTATGCGCGAGTAGGCGTTCGAGACCCCGCCCATATGTACACATACGTGGCCGTATTTTCTTTCTTGCACCCTGGCCGCTGTACGTACGTGTACATGCTACGTGCGCGCCTCTACTACGACATATACGCGCCTCCACTACGACACGTGCACCTCTACATCCACTAGTATATATGTACGTACACGTTCGCGACCAGAATGACAATGCTACGTACACTTCGACCAGGTGGGTCCCGATTGTCAGGCACTTCCTTGCCTGCGAAGATGTAGCTGGTGGGTCCCATCAGTCAGGGGGCGAATCATTTTTTTGCCCGAACGCACTTCCTTGCGTGCGAAGATGTAGCTGATGGGTCCCAGCAGTCAGCGGCAAACGTATTTTTTGTGAAATACGGTGGCCCATCCGGTGGGTCCCCGCTGTCAGGTGGAGGAATAATTATTTTGCACGTAATAAGGAGGCACTTCCTTATTGCGGCCATGGACCCAGCTATCAGCCTCTCCACGTACAGTCCACGTCCAATGGAAGCCGTTCCTTGACCATGTTGACCACGCCGCGCCAAGAGCACCAGGGCGGTGGACGATGGCGAGGCCTAGGAAGGGAACGATGCGGAGCCGGGGAAGACACGGCAGTGGATGCCCACGCGTAGAGGAGCACGAGGGTTCACTGGTTCGCTGCGGTGTGAGGCTACCGTCGCCGCAGAATAACAGGGGGTGGGTGAGTAGAGGGATGGCCTGACCAGCGGTGGGAGTAGTAGGGGTGGTGAGGCCTCCGCCGCATCACAGCCGGCCACGGGAGGCAGGAGCACGAGGCACGACCGGCGCTGGTTTGGGCGGCTGGAGCAAGAAGACCAGAGGTTGAAGAAGCACTACGGCCGTTGGATGGACATCGTACGGTCACTGGAGCTAGAATTGTGCATATTAACTAAGTTGACAAAGCCCTCCGTCCCCGTCAACGTAGTAGGCCCACAAGTCAGCCCGCCACTATACTTGGTCCCAGCTAACAGGGGGAGTATTCATTTTTTTGTGCGTAATAAGGAGGCACTTCCTTGCGTGCGAAGATATAGCTGGTGGGTCCGAGCTATCAGCGGCGGTAACATTTTTTTCGCGAAATACAGAGGCCCTTTCGGTGGGTCCCTGATGTCAGGTGGAGGAATCATTATTTTGCGCGTAATAAGGAGGCATTTCCTTGCATGCGGCCGTGGACCCAGCTGTCGGCCTCTCCACGTACAGTCCACTTCAGATGCATGTCGGTCGTTTACCACGTTGACCAGGCCGCACTGAGAGCACCAGGGCGGTGGACGACGGCAAGGCCTAGGAAGGGAATGACACGGAGGCAGGGAAGACTCGGCAGTTGTTTCCCACGCGGAGGGGAGTACGACTATACGAGGGTTTACTGGTTCGTCTGCCATTGCCGGAGAATAACAGCAGGTGTGGGTGAGTGGAGGGATGGCTAGGCCAGCGATGGGAGTACGGTGGGGCGGTGAGGCCTGCGCGACAGCACAGCCGACTGCGGGGAGGAGGGAGCAGGCAGTCCCGTCGGCGCTTGTTTGAGTAGCTGGAGTAGGAAGAGCAGAGATTGAAGAAGCACGACGGCCGTTCGATGGACATCCAACAGTCACTGCTTGTGCGTCAACCTTTTTTTAGAAAAGCCTCAAATCTGTGGAAAACAGCATACAACCCATCTGCCATTATTTCTAATAATTTACAGCCCATTTGCTAATTCTTAAGGTTTTTTGGAGCCCATATTCTTTTTGTTAGCATTACAACCCATATTGTGGCCACAGTTAAAAAATTATATGAAATTTTGTATATTTCGGTGCGGTCTGAACTGTTTTTAATCCCGAAATTTCAACTCACATTCAAACTAATTTTAAAAATAAATGTTATCAATATAAAATCCAATAAATTCTCCACGCATAAAAATTAATGTAATTTAAAATCTCAAAATGAAAAAAAAAGATATTTGAAACTAATTGCCGGTTTGATGTGTTTTAAAAATATACAGCCCATTTCTCATTACTGATGGGCCATTTTCTCGGCAAGCCGAATGAAAGCTCTCCTTGTCTTGAAAGATTTGCAGCCCAACAGGCCTGATAAAGCGACTTACTTGGCAAATCACAAAAAAACTGAGCTATGGTCGTGGACCCAGCTGTCAGCCTCTCCACGTACAGTACTCTTCCGATGGAAGTCGTTCCTTGACCACGTTGACCACGCCACGCGGAGAGCACCACGGCGATGGACGACGGCGAGGCCTTGAAAGGGGACGACACGGAGCCGGGGAAGACGCGGCAGCGGAAACCCGCGCGGAGAGGAGTACGAGGGTTCACTGGTTCGGCTGCGGTGTGAGGCTGCCGTCGCCGCAGGGCCTGGCCAGCAGTGGGAATAGTAGGGGGCAGTGAGGCCTCCGCGGCAACACAGCCGGCCACGGGAGGCAGGAGCATGCGGCACGACCGGCGCTGCTTTGGGCGGATGGAGCAAGAAGACCAGAGGTTGAAGAAGCACTACGGCCGTTGGATGGACATCGTATGGTCACTGGAGCTAGAATCGTTCATATCGACTAAGTTGACAAATCCCTTCGTCCCCGTCAACTTAGTAGGCCCACAAGTCAACCTCCCACCAAGGTGGGTCCCAGCTAGCCGGGGGAGTATTCATTTTTTGTGCGTAATAAGGAGGCACTTCCGGTGGGTCCGAGCTGACAGCGGGGGGAACGTTTTTCCGTGAAATACGGTGGCCCGTCAGGTGGGTCCCAGCAGTCAGGGGGCAAACATTTTTTTCACAAAATACGGTGGCCCGTTAAGTGGGTCCCTGCTGTCAGTTGGAGGAATCATTATTTTCCACGTAATAAGGAGGCACTTACTTGCTGCGGCCATGGACCCAGCTGAGACTCTCCACGTACAGTATACTTCCGATGGAAGTCGTTCCTTGACCACGTTGACCTCGCCGCGTTCTGTTACATGCATGCGTCCATGGGCGTGGTGTGTCCCCATTGTCAGCCTCTCACGTGCAGTCATCTTTCGATGACTCTGGGTTGTTGACCATGTTGACCACACCGTGCCGAGCGCACCCAGACCGGAACGACCCGGAGATGGGGAAGACGGGGCAGTGGAGTCACAGATGGAGAGGAGTGGGAAACTTCACTGGTTCGGGTGCGAGGCAGCATAGCCGCGGTGCCGCCCACGGGAGACAGGAGCAAGAACAGAGGTTGAAGAAGGAGCACGACTGTTGGATTAACATCCAACGGCCCATCTGCTAGAATCATTTGTTGATTAAGTTGACAAAGCCGTGCGTACACGTCCGCTTAGTAGGCCCACAAGTCAGTCACCAAATCTGACGGGTCCTAGCTGTCAACGGGATGAATAATTTTTTTCGCAAAACAAGGAGGCACTTCCTTCCGTGCGAAGATACAGCCGGTGGGTCCCAGCTGTCAGGTGGAGGAAACATTTTTTCAGCTTAATAAGGAGGAACTTTCCTTGCGTGTGACCATGGACCTCGTGGGTCCCAGCCGTCAGGCTCTTCACGTACAATCCTCTCCCGATGACTCTCGTTTGTTGACCACGCCGCACCGAACGCAACGAGGCGATAGACGACGGCGAGGCCCTGGACGGGAACGACTCAGAGATGGGAAAACGCGGCAGTGGAGTTGCAGATTGAGAGGAGGAGAAGGGTTATAACTGGTTCTGTTGCGGCGTGGGGCTGTAGTCTGTGGAGAATAATAGGAGGTCTCGAGGGATGGAGGGATAGCCTGGCCGGCGGTGGGGTAGCGCTTCGCAGCGATGTGTGCTAAGCAGAGCCGCTAGCCGCCGGAGGCCGGACCAGGCGGTCCTGGCGACGCTAGAGGAAGAAGACGAGAGATTGAAGGTGCATGCCGGCCGTTGGATATAAATCCAATGGCTGTGGATGACACAATCATTTGTTGACCAAGTTGACAACGCCCTGCGTAGGCTTCGACCTATTGGCCCACATGTCAGCCTGCAAAAATGTGGCATATATTTAACCTATATTTTCTAGAATGTACAGTCCATTTGCTGGGCTAGATGCACAAATAATTTCGCGTAAATCAGACCCATTTATATTTTCTAAGAAATCCCAGCCCATTTGTACTTCCTTGAAATACACGTATTAGATGGGCTCGTTATATATATAATGTTATGTTAGAAGGAGCAATTAATATCAAAGAATAAACTGGAGAGACATATTATATATACATATATAATTAAGAAATTAGCGAGTTATTGCTCAAAATAAAAATGAGTGCGTTATTATTAAATTGGTCCTTAAAATCTTCGCAAGCTTTTGTACGCAATCACCAGGATTTTCCTTGCCTGTGAGTCAAAAACAACCAGGATTTTCCTTGCCAACTTCCATTAAACATTTACTTTTATAAGTTAATAACATGTGGGATGTTTTTATAATGTATATATAAGTCTCTATAAAATATACGATAATAGTAATAATATAAATCTTTCCCTAATAATAAAGTATGGATTGACTCTTTGGGTTCACCGTCACAATACGCTTCTTTCCGTGAATTTACGCTTTCACTTTTTTCCGTTAGTTTTGATCGACAGTCCGTCCAATTGCTGCGAGGCGGTACTAAAAACTTTGTCCATCCAATTGGTCCACGTCCACATTCTCTTATTGGGCCTGCACGCATGTTTCGGCCTGCATGCACGCTTCTGTATCTGTACCTTACCTGATTTTCACACATGTACTCGGAAGTAATCCCACCTCGATTGCTTACATGAAAATCTACCAGTTTATATACCTAGGAAAATTGCATATCAACAACGAGCCTCTTGAACAACAAACACAGAATGAGAACGAAGGGAAATTGTACAACAAAACGGCAGTCCGGCGCGAAGCTGTTCAGTCTGGCGCTCGTTGGAGTGAGGAAGCGGAGGCGCAGCGCGCAGACGCCTATGACGCAGCCTGTTCCACACGCTGGCCACCTCTACACCACGCACGACATGGACACAGCGCGGCGGCAGGGTGGCTTGAGGCTCGTGGTGGACCGGATCCAGTGAGGGGAAGGTCGGATCCGTCGGCTTGGAGAGGGAGGTGTGGAGGAGCACACGGGGCAGAGGGCAGAGGAGGATGGAGGCGGAATGCCGAGGTCGGGTTGTGGACTCGGAGTGGAGGAGCCACGGAGAGGCCCGGGAGCCACCACGGCAGCCACGAGAGCGAGATGGGCCTGGCCATGCTCGGCGGTCGTCAGCCGACTTCGTGTTTCTCTGCTGATGATCCCTGACCACCTGCTGCCCGGGGTTGGCTACATGTTGTTATCTCAGTTTGCTTGGTAGTTTCATTCTTGCTTAAGATTAGACCTAGCCGTGTAGATGAAGATGGACATTGGAGGTACAGTGTTGGCACTGAGACTTGGATAAAAATATTTTTGTATGCACTTCGAGTGGGTCAGTCTATATACGCTTAAATTTTCACATTCAGTTTCCATCAGTTAGACGACAGCAAGGAGATAATGCACTCCTTTTTTCTGAAAAATATCATAAGGGACATGTTTTGGAAGAATGACGAGCCATGTTGGCCGTAGTTGGAGTGAAAGAATTACAACTTTTTTGTGCCAAATAATCAAATATAGCACTGGTTCAGAAAAAAACCGAAACCATGAGAAATGTTGTTGTTGGATGTCAGTGCGCATCATATATCCTCTTGGCCATGCCGGTCATAATAGCAACAACTTTCTTCAGGCTGGTGATGCTCATATTGTCAATCATTGTCACTGTGGTGCCTGAGACAAAAACTCCTAAGGCAGTTTGGTAATTTATGATGTTATTACACCGGAGCACATGTAATGACAGACTCGGTAAAGAAGAATAGAACGTAAGTGTGTGCCATATTTTTTTCCCGTTGCAACGCACGGGCCCTTTTGCTAGTATATATAATGTGGTTAGAAGGGAAAACGTAAATTGGACACAACATTACTTTTATAAGAGACCTGTGTTTTATACCCCATAGTAGGCATACTAACAAGTTCACACACAAATACAACAGAAAAGGTAAACATTCATATCAAACTCAGGTTCACAGGACACGTTCATATTCATAGCCAACATTCACTATCAACAACTCAAAAGATTCATATATACACAAGCTCAACATATCTATGCATCCAAATGATTGATAGATCACACGACAATATTCATACATAATTCACAAAAAGATTCAGATATACACATGTTCAGTATGTTTATGCATCCAAATGATTGAGATCATAGCCAATATGATCCATGGACAAACTTTAATTACCTAGGGTCACTACAAGGATCCGGATCTATTGCAACAAAATTGTTTGTCGCAATACATGCCGATTTGTGGCGATAAGTACCTATCGCCACGAAACAGCATTCGTTGGCAGCCGTTGCGACTGGACACATGGTAATAGGTTATTACAACGAAAAGACAACTGTGGCAATAAAGTATGCTATTGCAACAGCCATGTGGGAAGTCGCCACATGTTTTCCCGTGGCAACACTCATCTGATGCCACAATTTCCTTTGTGGAGATAGCTTTAATGCAACATGTAACGAATCATGGCAACTGATAGCTCGTGGCGATAGACATTTGTGGCAACAACCTATGCCAACGACCCTTGTTTCATGGTGCATAGTGTTCCGTGGCAATAGGCAATTGTGGCAATAAACTATGGCAATAATCCTTGTTTTCGTGGTATTAGGCATTTTGCCACGAACCGTACACTTGTGGCATTAAGTTATGGCAACAAATATTCCAGTTGTCGTAACAGAAAATTGCAACATACTAGTTTTGGCGGTGATAAATAGGTATCACAACAGGTGAAATTTTTGTAGCGAGAAACTATTGCGACAATTTAAATTTCGTGGTGCTAACATGTGGCAACCAAAAGTGGATTGTGGTAATAGCCTATTGCAACTCAAAAAATAGGAGCATTCAATTACAATATTCAAAACCATACTATAATATGTAGATTCATAAAATTCATAATTCTCATAGCAAATATCCATCAAATGAAACTCAAATTTAATTTAGCCATCCTAATTAAGTGCCAAGACTAAATTGTCCGTGATCAGAGTCGAGTCGAGCTAGTTCTTTGGATCCTGCAATTAAGAAATCAAAAAAAATCTAGTTAATGAGTCCAACATAACATAGGCCATACAATTATTCCAGCCCCATTGTCAAAAAGAGCAGTTGCCACATGTACATGCAACTGATGGATCAGAACATTTGTACAAGTGTAAATGTCTAAAGCATAAGCACATGTACATGTACTAAAATCTTCCACTATTGATTTAAGTTGTGAATCAATCTATAGTTTCATGTCCCTAGCTAGCACATATTCATTTTTCTATGTTGTGACTCGATGCTGCAACAATGCATGGTGAAAGAGAAGAAGCAGCTATTGAAACCAAATATAACCAGACAGAAATGCAATTTCATCTTAACACATAGTAGACAAAGAGTGGTCTTAGAGATAACCTGAAATTTCGAATCAGTACCAAAATACTCAATCATCCATTCCCACTCTTCTAGTAGTAAATCTTCCAGCAGATTAGCCAATCTAGCTACATCTATTTTGTATGCCTTGTAGGTGGAGCTTACAGTTTATCACCAGCCTCTATATCGCTCTTCCGCAATTTTGAGAACTTTTTCTTCTGTTTCTGGTGTACCTTCCAAGTCCCATCTGTCCTATAAAGCATACAACAAATGAATAAACATAAGCAATGCATTATCCATGGTGAAATAAGATAAGACGTGTGAAAAAGGTTGTATGCACTATGATATCAGTAACAATGAGTCGATGGATGGTAATGTGAATGTCCCAATACATCCTCACTCCAATGAGCAGTCTTGAAGGTTTAGCAATTTAACCCATACTAGGATTTTATGCATTATAACAAACTAGCTAGCTTGCACGTGTGTAGCCTTTTGAAGAACTTTTGACTTTTATTCTTGATACCAAACAATTAAAAAATCAAAAAATAAGAACCTAAATTTATTACAAAATTGTATTAATACAGAACATAGTTGAGAAGCTTGTGCTCAAAATCTAGATGAATATATTTCTCATCATTAGTCAATTGACAATATTCAAATGATAAGAAAATTCTATATCTATTCTCTTTGCCTAATCTGATACGACTCTAGGGATGTTGGATTCATTATTATGTCAAGTTTTCAGGTTTCATGAAAATCTTTACATATTTTGCGTTGTAGAGAAAAAAAAGCAACAACAGAAATTCATGCAAACTTCGACTCAAGATAATCTATATGACAAATCTTCTTTCTGAATTCTCTACACTCCATTCTTTGAATTTTCTGAAAAAATAAAGCATGTGAGCTCATGTGTATATATTCGGCTGTGGCAGTAATAGAACCTTTTAACTTCATTGCATTCCGCAGATCGCACATGTTGTTGCAGTTTTCATTACAAATATATCATGTATCGAACATAGATTACTTGACATCGAGTGCTATCGTTCCCACTGATATAACAAACATAAATCCCACTGCTCCCGGTTTGTGCATCCCACAACCATGCTAAAAATAAGTTGTTCTGGCCATCTTCTCTTAGATTTGGTCCTACTGCAGTTAGTAGAAGGATAGACATTGACGATTGTTCTTTTATGTCTAAAAACAAAAAGGAGGTTTATTTCTTGATCAAGGTTGTTCTCACTGCTAAAAAAAGATTCCTCAGAGCCCTTCCAAGTGTTATATCATGCAAAGTAAGGGCAATGATCCCTGCTACGAATTAAAGAGGACACAAATTTGCAAACCAAATAAGCATCACAAGATTTCAGTGAATATAATTAAGCATTTTGCTAAAAAACATGGAAGCGGAAAAGGGCAAATACAATAATTCTTGACCTTTCTATTCCCACATACATAGTTAACATCCATTGTTTGTGTGTGAAAACAAACTACGAAGCATAGCAAGTACCTCATAGATGGGTGTGTTCTTTTACTCGGTTCAGAATAACATGAAGCTAGCGAACATGTTCTTCCCAATTCTTGGAGTTCCAGTTAAAAGCATTCTCAGAAGAAAAAATATTATTAAAGGTTCGGAGTTATTGAATCAACATTGAACCAAATATCTTAAGCTACAAATGTATATAGAATATTCTATAAAGAAAGGTCCATAGCATATTGAAAATACATCCTGCAGACTGGATAGAACAAATTACCTTTGGTGCCTTTCCACCAAGGCGAGTAGCACACTACTCAAGTTCTTTCCTTGCATCATCACATCCTTTGACATTTTTAAACGTCGTAACATTCTGCATACAAAGGATCATGCTGAATATACATATGTTTACTCACTTTTCTGGACTGAACAATTGTACAATCTAATTTACGATTGTTGTTAGTACCATCTAATATCTAAGTAAGATGTACAACACATATGATTGTTATTAGTAGTATTTATTTTACGACGTGCGTTAAAACCAAGCAATTGCACGGTAGTAGTGGCGCTACACTTTCCCTCGATGTGGTTGCGAACCTGTGATGTTAACTTTGAGAACCAAACTGGTTTGATAACTTAAAAAAAGGCCAGGGAATGTAAAGGTCAACTATTGTACCGGAATAATTTACTTTGGGACGAATCCCTCTATTATTATTATGTTGGTGTTGCTTCTACAGCTACAACTAATACATATGGTCTAAAATGTTGTGAAATGCATATTTCTGTCAAGCGTTAGTCCCACCAATTCAAGGATGTGAACGAATTACTTTCAATCTAAAAGCTAAATTAACGCAAAGCTTCCCAGTACAAAAAGTAGTAAATTATCACAATTCACCTTGAGCCCGGAAATGTAGAATTGGTTAAAGAAAATCAAGTAAAAGATTAAGTAGGTGTGTGCAATCTGAATTAAGAGACGCTACCATAGGTATAATCCAGAGCTAATACTTAATCAGAAATACATCCAATGCAATCCCTTGTTTAACCT
Source organism: Triticum aestivum (assembly GCF_018294505.1). Lineage (NCBI taxonomy): Eukaryota > Viridiplantae > Streptophyta > Magnoliopsida > Poales > Poaceae > Triticum > Triticum aestivum. The sequence goes on from NC_057794.1 coordinate 580,451,484, forward strand.
GCCCAAGCTGCCTCCGCACGGCCACTCTGTAACTCTTCAAGATATCACGGCGACTATGTGCTAGCTTTGCTTCCTTTCGGAGCATTCAAGAACAGATTTACATATATCTCTCATCATTTTAAGTGCAGATTGGCTTATCAGTCACATTATTAAAGCCTAACTTCTTAATGAGCTGCTACAAAGACAACACGCCAGCAATAGCAGATATTCTTCATACCGTTGTTGCTTTACAAATAAAAGAAATATTGTTAGTTTTTGGTTTGATTAGTACTCATACACATACAGTTGCAGAATTATGTAGAGCAGATGTGAATACTAACATGTCATACTGAACTCCTCGTGGCCTTCTAGCTCTGGGTGTCACCATCACGATCACACATGACACATCGTCTTCATCATCCGACATCTTCACAATAAAATCAGAGTAAGAAACATTGTAGTTCTGAACTACATTATGCGAAATTATCAAAAACAGGAGATACTACATTAGCAGTGCATGGCTCCTCCACGTTTAAAGGAGGCAAGCCAGACTTCTATCTTAATTCCCGGGGGAGGGGAGCCATGCGACCAGCCCTGGCTCGACTTCGCCGAACGTAGGAGCCGCCAAGGGAGGGCGCACTGGCCGGGGTTCGCGGCGGGCAGCACCGGGGCGGGCCGGGCGGTGTCGCCCTGTGATGCAGTGAACGGGGCGAGCGAGCGGGTCGGCGCTCGCGAGTCTCGGGCAGCGGACGAGGGGCGGTGGCCGCTGGCCGGGGTCTCCGGCAGCGGGCGAGGGCGACGGCCTCTGGCAGCGAGCGGGGGGGGCGGGGGGGGAGGGGGGTCGCGCGGGTGTCGAGCAGCCGACAGGGCGTGCGGCGGCGAGCTAGCATGGCCGAGGACACGGAGACGCGACTAGCGTCGGCGGGCGCGAAGGAGAGGGAGTAGGGCGAGATTGAGGACGACGTCTCCGCTTTGGCGGCACCGCACGACGCTAGGATTTCTGGATGTTCTACGATGGGAGGAGATCGGGAGAAAGAGCAACCTGAAACATTCTCCGTGTAGTTAACTCCGGTGTGGTTCGCTATGCTGACGCCGTCAGCACGGAGGAACCTAGGACGAGAGCTCAGATCCAATCGCCCGTGAAGACACCGTGTGATTTGGTTTAGAATAGTGATCGTGGGTAGTTAGAAAGGGTCTTTAGCGGCAAGGATAAATAGACTCTATTTTTTTGTGGGAACACAAAATATTGGCGCAAACTACAGTTAACCAAAATTATATGGTGCGAAAGTAATTCTGTTTGGAGGGAATGTTAATATTTCAAAGCAATATGAGATATACTCCCTTCGTTTCTAAATATAAGTCTTTTTAGATATTCCATCATGAACCACGTACGGATGTATATAGATACATTTTAGAGTGTAGATTCACTCATTTTGCTCTATATGTAGTTTATAGTGAAATCTCTACAAGGACATATTTAGAAAAGGAGGGAGTATATGCTGCTAAATCATCTCACGACCGTCGTCTTCCCTCTGAACTAGATCGGGAGATTCCCGATGAAATCGTCCCACGTCCATCATCTTCCCTAAGTCCGGTGGTAGGCGGCATGTGGGAAGCTCGGACCAATGGCCGGTGGAAAGTTTCGAGCTCACGGGCGAAGATCAGGAAGAGGGACAACGGAACTGCTTGGTCAGCACCGAGGATGGAGGAAGCGGGCGACAGGAGCCATAGCCGACCAGGAGCGACATGCAAGGTCAGAGGGGCGGCTCGCCGGCCGGGGCTTGTCGCCCGGGTCAGGACGGCACGAGCTGCAGCCTGGTATGGATGGCTGTCGCGCGGAAGTAGGGGTCGCGACCGGTGCTAGCGCGTTGTCGTGGGACGCTCCGATTGTAGGTACAACCAGGTTTGCCCTACAATTTCGAAAAATCATTTCAGAAAAGCAGCAAAATCTTGGCCAGTTTTGAACGACAACTTACAGAAACCTCATGTGGCCCTCACTTTAAAATTACTATGTTATACTCTTACCTTGGAACACAAGTACAAATGGGATGGGTTGATGAGACGGTCGATCTATGTTAGTCTCGATCTCACATTTTGATCTTGAGATGGGATGATCTCAACATCTTTCATCTTACCGGACAGTCCGTGGAGGGTTCCTCCACACCAGAGTAAATCCAACATAACCATGTCATTTTTGTTTCAATGAAAACCATGAAGTTTCAACTGTGTAAATTATCAACCAAACCAATTTCCTTTTGAGATCTTTTGTGTTAGGAACGTGTTGTTTCAACATGGATCTACAATTGTGTAACTTTCTTTACTCCCAAGTTGCCATGACAAAATTGAAACTTGGGATATATGTCAAATATTTATGCCCTTGCTCGTCAGATTCGTCCTACATCGGATCCACGCACGAGGGGGCGAAGGAGACCTGCCGCCGCCACCGCTGGCCAGGCTTCACCCGGTCACGCCCTCTCGCAGCGACAGGGGAGGGGAGGAGCGGACGGCACAGGGCGCTGGGAGGTGTCTAGGGATCCCTCCCGTCGTCGTCCGCAGCTCGCGCCTCCTGGTGCTTGGGACCACGGATCTGGCGAGATCACCGCCGCAACAAAGACCCAACACACCCCACCACCGGAGGCCATATCCGCGTCACGCGCCTCCCAACATAGCTGCTAGGTAGTCGGATCGCACCGCCGCGACCCTCCGCATCCGACGCCCTTGTCCGTCAGATTCGTCCCTCATTGGATCCACGCGCGAGGGGGCGAAGGAGCCCTGCCGCCGCCATCCTTGTTGGAATATCATGTTTTAGTTGCTATATCAAGTTCTACTAGTATAATTGATGCTACTTTTGTAGTTTAATTTTAAAAAAGCATCAAATTTGAAAACAGTTCTTCGAATTTAAAAAAAGTTAATCAATTTGAAAAGGTTCATTTATTTCTAAAAAAATTCATCAAATTTGGAAAAAAGTTCATTGATTTTTTAGACAGTTCACAAATTAAAAAATTCATCAGTTTTGAAAAAGGTTCACGAATTTGAGTAAAAGTTCATGGATTTAAAAAAAAGCTTCATCGGTTTTAAAAAAGTTCATGAATTTGAAAGGAATGCGCGCATTTAGGAAAAAGGAAAAAAGATAAAAAAAATGGAATAACAGAATAAAAACAGTAGGAGAAAAAACCATGAAATGACAGAACAAATAAAAGAAGTAAAAAAGCATGTATATCACAACCGATGGGATAGCCTAGTGGTTTGCGTTCTTTCCTTTCGTACGGAGATATCATCGGATCAATCCTGTCAGCTACACTTTTTTTTGTGAGTTTAACGAAAAGAAATACAAAAGTATATAACTTCGATCCCTGCGAGGCGGCATGCTCCGGTGTACGACAAGTAGGGCCGACGGCTCTGGCCTCCGTCCTCCCTTGTCGGATAGGCAATGGGAGGTGCGCACGCAAGTGCGGTGCCATGTCTCGCAGCACCGGATCCAAGTCCCGTGCGTGGAGGACCTTCCGGCGCCACGGCCCGCTCTTCGAATTTCAACTTTGTAATATTTTTGAATAATTCAAACATTTTCTGAATTTCTGTACGAATTTGGAAAACAGGAAAAAAAATCTGAAATTCCTGAATGTATTTTACTTTGTGAACAAATTTGGAAACCTGAGCATTTGTTGAATTTGTGAATAATTTTAGAAAACAGGAACAAATTTTTAGAATTCCATTTTTTTGAATTTGTGAAAAAAAATTAAAACATGAAAGTTTTTTGAATTTCTGAACAAATTGTGAAAACAAGAACATTTTTCAAATTTTGTGAACAATATCAAAAAAGAGGAAAAAAAGTTAATTCCTGAGCAATTTCTAGTTTGTGAACATAGTTTTAAAACACGGACATTTTTTGAATTTGTGAACAAAATTTAAAAATTATGAACAAGTTTTGAAAATGGGAACATATTTTTTTAACCGAACATTTGTTTTGAACAAAATTGAAAAATGCAATCACTTTTTAAAATTTAGAGTATTTTCCAAAATTAAGCCAACAGTTTTTGAAATTGTAAACTTTTATGAAATTTCTGAACAAAAAAATTAAAAACAGGAAAAATTTCTAAAAGATTGAACTTTTTTTGGAAATTAGTTTTTTTAATTTGTGAAACATTTGTTAAAAACAAATTGGCAAGAAGAAAGAACATAAATAATACATAAAAGAAAAAGGAAACAGAAAAAGGAAACAAAAAACAAAAATAAGATACGAAAAGGAAATATAAAAAGAAAAACCGACTTAGAAACCTTCTAGATGGTTCGCAAAATCGAGAAAACCGGCTAGGAATAGCATAGAAGTTTCCCAAAACCGGTATGAGTTAAACGCTAAACAGGTCAGCCCAATCCGGAGCGCTCGGCAGATAACCTGTGCGTAACCCCGACTATTTGACGCAGAGAACGGCAAATTAGGGTTTCCGCTGGCGTATGGCCAGAGAGGCGACCACCCAGGGCCCAGGCCTGCGGAGAGGCCCATAATCTGATATGCATGTAATGTATTGCCCAGCAAGCAAATAGGTAGGGAAAAAATAAGGGAGGAAACGAACAAAAGGAGGCCCAATTGCCTTTGGCTGATTGCTAGCGCTACGTGAAGCCGGCCGGCCGCACGCATCAATCGCATCGCTTTATGCCTTTGTCTCTTCCTCAACCGTCGGCCGTCGCTCGGGATTCTTCGTTGGCTAGGTCTTGCGCCGCCGCCGTGCGCCCTTGCCGGCGACCTGGAGTGCCGCCGTCGCGCTGCGTTGGCCCTCACGTCCGGCCATCCGCGAGACTACGGCCACGAGTTCATTGTCCAGCCTTTCACAAGTAATTCATCCACCCCTAGATTCAATGCAGATGATTAGGGTTCTAATGTGTAATTTTAGGACTTCGGGGCCATGTCGTCTGAGTTTGCCTTAGGGCATTCGAAAATATAGAACCGGCCCTGATTGAGCCTTTCCAAGTTGCAATGAATAACCAAATAAGTATATCATACTCATAGAATTTATTCAGAGTTTAACGAACCATATGATTCAGCCTTTTTAAATCAACTTAATGACACGAACCACTAAATGGACAAGAGACACTACTCATTGGTAGCTGAATTCTTGATCGGGATGGTACCAGATATTTACACGAGACCCCATTGCGTTCACCAACATTTGCAACACTGAGGACGAGCGTTTGAATCCCTGCGCACGCGAAGTCCTCCACATTTTTTGGTTACTGTGTGGTGGTCGGCCCCACTTGTCATCGCCCCTGGAGGTCACCGTGTATGCCACCCGCGCCAGTCAGCCCCAGCGAGGCCACGGGCCCGCAGGTCAGCGGTTGCGGCTATAGAAGTCCTCGGTCAGATTCAGCTACAGATCTGGATCTGACAATTTTCATACCAGGCCCCCTCTATTTTTGGCTTTCATTTGACAAGTCCCTGTTTTGGTAGAAAACACTCTAGTTTTAAAATGGCAACAACTTGGTCATTTCAAATCCAAATTTAACAAATTAAATATATATTCCTATCAAGAAAGTGTGTTCTATCCATTTATAAAATTTTCCCATTGTTTTGGTTAATTGAAATTGGTGCAATTAAAATATATATTAATTACATCTTAAAGCTTGCAAAAATCATAACTTAATATCTATAAATTCGAATAATATATTTTCCACTGTTTTACTTGTAACTAATGCAACGTCACACTGATGTTGCAATATATTTCTGAATATTACCACAAATAGTTATTCTGTTGAAATACCTAGTCTCTATTACAACAAGATTGTTGCCTCGCGCAACAAAATTTGTTTGTCGCAATATCGCTACCATATTGCAACGCCGATGCAGTTTGTTGCAATATGCAACCACCTTTTGCAACAATATTTATAACTAATGCAACATCACGCCGATGCTGCAATATCTTTTCAAATATTGCCATGAATAGTTATTCTATTGAAATACCTAGTCTCTATTACAACAAAATGACTTCCCCCACGCAACGGAATTTGTTTGTCGCAATACCGCTATCATATTGCAACATCGATGCAGTTTGTTGCAATATGAGGCATGTATTGCAACAAAGTTAGTATTTATCGCGACGAAACTAAGTTATGGCAATATGTGCAGCCTATTACCACAAGCGGGGAATTTGTGGTAATATTGCGTTTTATTGCAACAAAACGTAGTTGTAACAATAAATTTCGTTGCAATAGACCAGAATCCTTGTAGTGGGTACAGACTGGTAAATGGTGTTCAATCGGAGGTACTTCTTACTAAAATTAGTTCTTGTACGAGTAAACTTTCGAGTACATAAGAGGCAGCACAGACAATCTGAACTTTGCTTGTAGGTTTGTCCTCAAATAGTGGCCTCGTGCCGAGGGAGGTTTGAGCAACTTGGCCACTACTTTCATCCAACTAGTTTACTGGCTCATCTTGGTCCTGTATCTCGCCAAAATTCTACATTGCAGACGAGAAAGGAGGCGGTTGAGAAAATGAACCACCCAAATTTTTTGTGCAGTTCAACTGAAATGGAGCATCCTTGGCGTGCAGACTGATTAAGTGCTAGATGAATATACGCGTCAACCAACTTGTCTGGAATCTTTAGACTCCATGCCATATAGTTCGCTACCATATGTGCCGATAACCAAAAGGCACAAGTTGGGACCAAAGACTGGACTGCGTTTTTCTGGGCTATGCACCAAGCAATATTTTTGGCGTTCACTCTCCTAATACTTGGAGTTTGACAATTGGTTGATGTTGGTTGATACTCGAATGAATATAGGCACTTCTTGTCAACATCAATGCTTGTCTGAGTGAACTTTGGAGTACATAGCAGCAGCATAAGTACTTGTCCATCTGATCATTTTGTGCGGTTCTACTGAAATCACCCGATGTAATGATTTGCATGCGAGTTCAGGCTCCAAATTACTCCTTTATGAAATCAACAAACAGTAGCACAATACCAAATTACCAATACATATGACAAGCACAATAATCAGGATAAAGACCAGTACCAACCTGTGTGAGGTAGCATATCAATTACTATTTCCTTTGACTGGAAGCCAAGATAAGCCAAGCGACTGACAGCAAAGGAAGAAAGCAAGCGGAGATTAGTGACTGACAGGAAAGGACGGAAGCTGTCGAGGCAATGAAGCACCCAAAGTTTTTGTGCAGTTCCACCAAAATCGAGCATCCATGTTGGCACATATATTGAGAGAGTGAGATTACTGTAATAGTGAGACTAGTTGATGAAACATACACTAACAAATAGAAGCACCCTCATTATCTTAATGGGTAAAGTTAGCAACATAGTAGTCTTGCTTAAAGAGAGGTATTAGTTTATTTAATCAGTTCCAATTAGCTCAACTCAACACTCAAAGCATTGCCATTTATTATAGGTTGCAAAACTTTAACGTGCAATGATAAAGGAGTTTCTCATGACAGTAGCACGATACAAATAGAGATGACAACAAACTAATATGGATGAAGGCCTTAGGCCCGTACCAACCTGAGAAAAAAAGCTTATTCATGTAGTCCCATAAGAGATGATAAAGCACTCACTGGAATCACACAATAGTATATATTTTTGTGCACTTCAAATGTATGGTTGAAATCACTCTTGTTTATCAGTGCTGAGATTATATCAAAAGATTATCAAGAACTTCCAGCAGAGTTAAAGCATTGGCTGGGATACAGTTCATTGTATTGTCTTGTGTAGTTCCACTAAAATGTATGATTGGCACAACATGATCCCTGTTTGCACAAGTAGGAACAAGGTGAAACCTTCATTAGCTTAGTGAGAAAGGATAGGAAGACATTAGCATATTACTCAAACAATAGCATCAAATTCATGATGGACAATACGCAAAACATTGCCTCATTGAACCAATGGCAATAAATTGACATGCAAAACAATAGCACTATTATGTCATGACACTAATAATATTCCCTCCCTGCTCCACCACATGATTCACCTCCATAGACAAACATACACACGTACATGATTCAACATAGGGTCCTACTAAAGATTTGTTTAACTCCAACAGGGAAATTAGACAGTAATAAATTAGTGGTACTTAAGTACTCCTAATTAATTAAGTGAGACAGCAGAAGTGGAAGGGCTCCCTGGAGGATCGTCTCACATGTAAGGTAGTCGTTGCCGGAGCCCTTGAATGGCCTCGACTGAGGCCTCTAGCTTCAGCAAGATCGCCTTGGCACTGTTTATTCTTCTTCTTCCTCCTCTTCATGTTCTGTTTCTCTTACTCCTCACCAGTTGGTGAAACCAAGTACATGATTGGCCTTCTAATTTAGAATTGGTTTTGTCTGTGAGGGAGTACAAGTGTACTAGTAAAAAACAACATTATTTTCTCATGGCAGTCAGAAAATAGAGATGAACACATGCATTAAATATCATTCTTATCTAAAGGAAGGTTATGGCGCAAATATGGATGATGAGGATTGGAACAGAGATCTCCCTTTGTGCAGTTCCACCAAAATGAACCAACTATTCCATTCTGACATTCTAGTTAAATAGCATAAAAGTCACTTCTTTTAAGAAGAGTTCTGTGCAGTGCACCAAAAGGTCACAACAACAACCAGGTGAATTGGATATCCCTGTTTGCACAAAAAGGCACAGAGGAAACAGTCAGAGTCTCAAACAATTACAGGCAAAAACATTTGGCTAAACTTGTCATGGATTATAACAGTGGCATTGTTTCATTTTTACCAGGGACATTAGATTAAGATCAGCTAAGGTTGTGTTATCGAACGGGTTTGGTGCAGGATTTTCATAGGAACACAATTCCTACGGTATTCTTTCCCTTCCAACCGTTCGGAACACGGGGAAGGTGAATAGTGTTTCATAGGAAAGCTGGTCTGGTAGTACTGATTCCATAGGATTAGAAACATCCATGCACTGCTCATTTTTTGGGCGGAAGCCCGAGGCAGGCGCTCGCTGCCATGCGTTAGACAGGTTGCTGTGTTGTGTTGCCGGAACAAAAAAATCAACCTATGTGTGGTACATGAGGTGAGGACAAGAGTAGTCACTGTGCAGCTGAATAAACAAATAGCATCTCATACTGCCAAGCATGCTACTCTAAAAAACAAATATGTACATTTCGTAGTCCATCGGAACACATTCTCTTGAGAGTTTCCTCCGGTTCGCTGTTCCATAGTTTTATACCTACATTCCTTTCCTATTCCTCTATTTTCATCAAGACCTATGTTTTCTGCCCCTTTATTCCGAACGGAGCCTAAATATTTGGTATAAGGGCATGGGACAGTGGGTGCACCAGCAGTCCAGCACCATGTACGTAAACAGGGGCATAAAGTGGTGATTCATAGTTTGTTGCCCCGAGAAACAAACATCCAAGAAACATATCTGGGTTGGTCCCATTTTTGTTCACTCTAGCCACCTACTCCTATGTGTTGATAGCAAATCTAGTCCTGGTCATACCACTGTGTATAGTGTTACCCCTATATTTCCCTTTTCGACCAAGAGACTGGTTGGATGACCAGTCTGTACTACTTTCACCCCCTTTCCTTCCTGTTTGTACCAAGTCCGATGTACATACTAAATTCCCCCACCCCTACTTTATTTCTTGTTTGAACCAAGTACTCCCTCCGTCCGGAATTACTTGTCATCAAAATGGATGTGTCTAGAACTAAAATACATCTAGATACATCCATTTCAATGACAAGTATTTTCGGACGGAGGGAGTACAAGATTCGACTCCATGAAGTCGCTTTACCTCTAACAATAGAAGAAGAAAAATATGTGACGTTGGACCATCTGATCGAGAGGGGCTGAGAGGTAGAAAATGATGCACATGCATCGACGTAGCGAGCTGGGGAAGTAGAGCTAAGGCGGTTTCAAACAAAGATATACCTGAAGGTCGTCGGGATGTGGATAGGTGGGTGGCGGGAGGCCGGATCCGCCCACAGGCAACGACGAAGGGATCGGAGGACCTCCCGCGTCGGCGCTCGCCAGAGATAACGGTGCGGCCGGCAGTGGGTCTCCTCCCTCGCTGTCGACGGCGGCCTAAACACTGCCCCTCCTCCCCTTCACCGGCGGAGGGGGATATGTCGTGGTTTTGTCACGGCAGATGTCCTAGAGAAAGGACTTAGTCGTGGAGCCATCGCGACGGGTTAGCTTGAAGGGGTTAAAGCGGACACAAGGACGCAAGAGAGTTTATACTAGTTCGGCCCCTTTGATGAAGGTAAAAGCCTACGTCTAGTTGTTATGGAATTGATGGGGTTTCGATGACTAGGGAGCAAACAAGCTTCGCCTATGTCTCGAGTTGTTGTCTGTTATCCTTGAACCGCCGCCGGGTCGTCCCCTTATATACACGGGTGACTCCCGTCGGCTTACGGAGTCCCAATACACGGGTGACTCCCGTCGGCTTACGGAATCCGCAAATCTTTACTCTGTGCAATGATGGTTGTTTGACCTTCGCCTTCACTTATGCATCTCAAACCATGGATCTATATGAACGTTTTGATCATTGGTTCGGTACTGCTCCTTTGAACCTCTAAGTATTTATCTCTTCTCTGAACTTGCTTCAGATCCAATGTTGTAAAGAAATCTTGTGAAACCTGTTTTTGCGTACTTGTCCATCCGCAATCTTAGCTTTTCAATGCTTAGATCAGGCGGTTTAACCTTATAGCAAATTTTCCAAACCGGTATATGCCATTAGTCCCCTTGTTGAACCGCCAGATGTTGGTTGCTTCATGAAACTCCGGTTCAGATAGTTCTGTCTCTGGTTTAACAGTGCACATACCAACGTTCCTTGATCAAAAGCATTTTTGAACCGGGATCTTCTACCTTGTAGATTCCATCATGGCCAAGCAAGTATATGACTGCAATTGGGTTCCTTCTCGCGTTACAGAGGATCAACTGGACGATTTAGTCCTGATTGGCGCTTTAGGCAGCAAAGATACCATCCATTGGAGGGCTCCTGGCAAAGAATGTCCTCCCACACCTCGAGAAGGAGAGGTTGTTGTTTTCGTAGATCACTTAGCCCGGGGCTTTAAGCCGCCCGGTTCTAAATTTTACCGGGATGTTTTAGCCGATTTCCAACTCCATCCGCAAGACACTGGCCCCAACTCTGTTACAAATATGTGTCACTTCCAAGTGCTCTGTGAGGTGTTCTTTCAAGAGGAGCCCACAGTGGAATTGTTCAGAGACCTTTTCCATCTAAACCGTCGTACTGAGTTTACTGATGGCTCTAATACGGAGTTGGGTGGCATGGCGATTCAGAAAAGGAAAGAGGTCACATACCCTCACGCCAAGCTGCACAGTCACCCCAAGGAGTGGAATCAGACATGGTTCTACTGCAAAGACACCTCCCCTGCTGGTGAGAATCCCTTGCCTGGCTTTCGTCCGGAGCGGCTCAGCAATACACACCCTTTTCCTCAAAGATTGACTGCCTAGGAGAGAAGCAAATATGCTCCCCAGCTGTCAAAGCTGAGAGCCTTTATGGCCAATGGTTTAACATGGGTTGATCTCGCTCGCTGTTGGATATCATGGAGCATACTGCCCCTTAGTCAGCGCTCCGGTTTGATGTGCGAGTATACTGACAGTGTTGATGACCCACTGCGACATTCAAAAATCCAGCTCTCCGATGAAGAAATCACACAGGCTGTGAATAAGATGCTGAATGAACCGGAACACGTCTGCGCTAGAACCGGCCTGCTTCCCTTCTGTGCCACCAACAAACCGCCAGCTGTAAGACTTTGATTTTTTTTTGCTGAATCTGTTATTGATATGTCTGGTCATTGTTTAATATCAGTGTCTGCGTAATCAGGGCAATGATCCATTTTGGAGCAAAAAACTACCACAGGAGAAACCAGAAAAACCAGACAAACCGGAAAGAGCAACTCGGCAAAAAACTAAAGCTGTGAAGAAGACTGCCCAGAGGAAAAGAACCACTGCATCTTCTAATCCGGCCCCTGATGATGATGTGGATAATCCGGACTTTGAGGTAGATCTTGACTCACTTGGTTTATTTTTCATGCGTCTTATTGATGATGATATTTGTCAGGATTATGCCGAAGCCAGCCACGCGGATGTTGCAGAGGTAATTATTCTCTCTTCCGATTCAGAAACTTTGCCTTCACAAAAAATCCGCCAGGCAAACCGGAAAGTTAAATTTTCTCATCCTCGTGCTTATTTAGATCCTAAATTTCTTATAAAGACCCAACAACACGAAGCTCGTCGCGCAACCCGGCACAGCGGCCAGGTAGTTACCTCCGCCGATTTACCGAATAGTCCGGTTCGGAAACGCCATTCAGAGGTCTCTAATTTGCTTGTCAGTGCTTGTCCTAAAGCGGGCTGCTTTCGTCAACCTCTTAATCCGTCTGACTCCGATTACCAGGTTACTTCCCACTCATCTTCTGGCGAGTCATCGGCTACTCAGCTCCCACCGCTTAAAACGGTGCTTGGGTAAGCTATACTTATTGTGATGTTTGCAGTACATCGCCTTATAACATATGTTGTATTTGATTTTATTATTCTTCTCAGGGCCAAACCTAGGCCAAGCAAGAAGGCCCGCCTGGACAAAGCGGCCGAAGAAGATGTCGTTCTTGAAGCGGTCAAGACACCCAATGTTGAAGCGGCTATTCCTGAGGATATTCCCAACGATCCACCGTAGCAAGATGATGATCTTATTGCTGAAGAGAGACCTACTGATACCTCAGGTCCTGTCAATCAGCCCACAGGTTCCATCCGGATTGAAAGCTCCACTGGTCCAGCAAAACCTACTGACAAGCCAACAGCTCCAGTGCAAACCGGTGGTACCAAGGATGATGAGGTTGTCATTACTGGCACTGGCCATACTGAGCCAAGCAATCCTGTCGCTTTATCCAAACATTCTGCCAAGGAAGAATTTGCTGCCTTTGGCAAAGGCAAGTGGAACGCTGATCTGACGGCTTACGCTGCTCTGAACGCCCAAGACATCCATTCCGGCTATCTGAACCGGCTGTATACCAGTCGCGACTATGAAGCCGATCTGGTTAATATGATGAAAGATAAATATGAGGTAACTTCCATATGCTCCTTCCTGCTTGTATGCTTTCATTCTTGCTGACTCTCCTAGTCCCCAAGGGCCGGTTTGTAATATTCTTTCAAACCAGGATTTAATAATATAAATCTTGATGCTTTGAAATTCGCTGATGTAGCCCCCAATGGACGGTTCAACTTAGCGTAGTTAAGCTGGTACTTTAAGTAATTGAAACTGTTGCATCAGAATATATATGAGCAAATAGCCATTAGCCCCTAAGTGCCAAGTTGAATACTTGTATTGATCTTGGGACTTTGTAAACAATTGAAAGATGAAGATCGAATATGCATTAGCCCCCAAGTGCTAAGTGCATAACTTGTTATGTGGTTGGTACTTGAATCCTTATACCAATTTGTTGAAGTATATATCTGTATGCATGCAGGCGGAGCTGAAGACGAAAGAAAACCAAGTCACCGATCTCCAAGAAAACCTGAAAACCCAACAGGCTGAAACCTCCAAAGCAAAAGAGGAATTGGCCAGCGCTTTAAGCTCCATGGAACAACTTAAGGAGAACTTCAAGAAGAAACAGGCGGATTGGGCCACTGAAAAGTCCGCTTTGATCAAACGAGCAGAGGATGCCGAGGCTGCACTAAAACCAGTGGCGGATGAACTGACCAGCATAAAGCGGCACGTGCATGCCATGACCACTGCTATCTTTGGTAAGCCAGCTTGCCTTCTGAATTGGCTCTGCCTTCTTATAGAGACACCGGTTTATTAACCCTTTATGGTATTTCAGGGACACCCATTGGTCACTTGGGGTCAGATGTGCGGAAGAAATTGAAAGCCGCCTATACATTGGTTGAACAATTGTATACTGGTGCCCAGCGGATCATCTATACCGCATCTCATAACAAACCGGCGCCCACTTTGATTCAAGATACTCTGATGAAACTGTCAGTGCTTCCTGCCCGGGTTGAAGAGCTGAAGAAATCTGCTGCTCGAACCGGTGCAATCAATGCCTTAATCCGGGCAAAAGCCTGGGTGCCGGATTTTGATCCTATTGAAGCGGCTCAGGGCTATCCCAGCTTGAAGGAAGACGGGTCAGAATTTGGTGAAGCGGATCTGCGAGCAATAAACCGGGAGGTACGTCCGCTAGCTTGTCAGTTGGCTGAGGAAGCAGACTTGTCTCATTATCAAGCGCAATATGACAGTCAGAACAAGCGAATAGCTGCACCAATCCATGAATCGGAAAATCTGATCCCTCCAATCCGTAAGCATACTTATGCTCCCGATATTGACCCGTCATTGCTGATCCATGATGAAGCTGTTTTTCAAGCATTAATGGGAATCGACTGGACAACTGTGGATTTCCAGCCACTGGGTAGAGAAATGGAGGCTGAAGCGGCGCAGGATGACCCACAACCATCAGGCCAGGCTGGTGACCAAGCTTGAACCGGAAACCGGTTTTAAAACCGCCTCTCCTTTGCGAAAAACAATTATATTATTATGGGCACCATGTTGCCTTGTAATAGGCTAGCTGATACCTTTGATGTTGATATGCCTTCGCGCATAATTTGTTCTTCCTGTGGTAATGAGATTCGAAAACACTTTTACCTGCCATCGTTGAGTGTGAAGTTGGCTTGGCCAATCTTGAAGCGGAGTTTTGCAAACCCACACTGTTGGAGGAGATAACAGCTCCTGTATATATATATATGACGCTGGTTTACCATGTAAACCGTGCCGGGCTATAATAAACACCGTGTTACTCCATAAGAAGATGTTAACAACAAGGATCAAACCGGGCAAATAGTCTCCGGATTGACGTGAACTGTGTTCCGTCAATTGATTGGTTAAAAAACTTTGTCGGTTTAAGAAACGCAATAAAAAGCAAAAAAAAAACTTCAAAGAAAAGTGTGAAGCAAAAGCAATGACAAAACCGTTTGCCAAAAAAGGTTTATTTAAGCTGATCAAATGGCGTTACCACGGCCAAACACGACCAAGCTCCCGTTAGGTGTAACTATGGTTCTAGTCAGCCAGGTCCCCAAATGAAATCGTGGCATTTATGCCGACCAAATGGCATGGTCATGGTTCGGGTTCGACCAAGCCCCCAAGTGATTCTGTGGCCTTAGGCCGATCAAGAGGCATGACTGGTTCAGACATGACCAAGTCCCCAAGTGATCTGGTGGCTCTCGCCTATCAAAAGGCATGGTATTGGTTCGGACACGACCAATCCTCCAAGTGATATAACACGATGCTTTTAGCAAGCGAACTCAAGGGGTAAACCGGAAGCCGCTTTAAAACAACTCCGTGTAACAACACATGATGTAAAAGAACAGATACCCCGCTTTAGCCGAGGTTCCAGTTTATTATAGTTAATATATATATCGCTGTAATATGTACATAAGTAGAACCAATGGCTCGGGTAAAATAAGGCCGAAGATGAGCTATGTTCCACGACCTGTTGGTCTCCTCCTCTGATGTACGTGAATCCTTATGTTCTCGAATATCGATCAGATAGTATGACCCGTTGTGCAGATTCTTGCTGACCACGAAAGGCCCCTCCCAAGGTGGGGATAACTTATGCATATCAGTCTGATCTTGGATGAACCGAAGCACCAAATCTCCCTCCTGAAAGGTTCTGGTTCTGACCCGGCGACTGTGATAACGACGAAGATCCTGCTGGTAAATCGCCGATCGGGCGGCTGCGATGTCACGCTCTTCGTCCAACCGGTCCAAAGCATCTTGCCGTGCTGTCTTGTTGTCCGCTTCAATATAAGCCGTTACACGAGGTGAATCATGACGGATATCACTAGGGAGAACCGCCTCCGCTCCATAAACCATGAAGAACGGTGTGTATCCTGTTGATCTGTTGGGTGTTGTATTGATGCTCCATAACACAGATGGTAATTCTTCTACCCAACAACCCGGCGTTCTCTGCAAAGGGACCATGAGCCGGGGCTTGATGCCTCTCAAGATCTCTTGATTAGCTCTTTCTGCTTGACCATTGGACTGTGGATGTGCCACTGATGAAACATCGAGCCGGATGTGCTCCCGTTCGCAGAACTCCTTCATAGCACCTTTGGACAAATTGGTACCATTATCTGTGATAATACTGTGCGGAAAGCCAAACCGGAAAATCACCTTTTTGATGAACTGAACCGCCGTGGCCGCATCATACTTGCTAACAGGTTCTGCCTCCACCCACTTTGTAAACTTGTCAACCGCCACCAGGAGGTGGGTCTTCTTATCTTTGGACCTTTTGAAAGGCCCAACCATATCCAGCCCCCAAGTCGCAAACGGCCAAGTAATTGGAATCATTATCAATTCTTGAGCCGGTACATGAGCACGTCTTGAAAACCTTTGGCAACCATCACATCGTCTGACCAGATCCTCCGCATCAGCATGAGCAGTTAACCAATAGAAGCCATGGCGAAATGCTTTAGCCACCAGAGACTTTGAACCGGCGTGGTGACCACAATCTCCTTCGTGGATCTCACGCAAAATTTCACGGCCTTCTTCAGGAGACACGCAGCATTGAAAAGCTCCTGATACACTGCAATGATGCAACTCGCCGTTGATGATAGCCATGGACTTGGATCGCCGGATTATCTGCCGGGCCAGAATCTCATCCTCTGGCAACTCGCCCCGGTTCTTGTACGCCAGGTAAGGAAGCGTCCAATCCGGAATAACGTGAAGAGCTGCCACCAATTGAGCCTCCAGATCAGGAATAGCCAAATCCTCTTCACCAGGGATCTTGACCGACGGGTTGTGCAGCACATCCAGAAAAACATTGGGCAGGACCGGTTTGTGCTGAGAGCCCAGCCGGCTTAAAGCGTCCGCCGCTTCATTTTTCCGCCGGTCCACGTGGTCCACCTGATAGCCTCTGAAATAACCTGCAACAATATCCACCTCACGACGATATGCTGCCATGAGTGGGTCCTTGGAGTCCCAAGTGCCAGACACCTGCTGAGCCACAAGGTCCGAGTCACCGAAGCACTTAACTCGACTTAGATTCATCTCCTTAGCCATCCGGAGACCATGGAGCAAGGCTTCATACTCAGCTGCATTGTTAGTACAAGGGAACATTAAGCGGAGAACATAACAAAACTTATCACCTCGTGGGGAAGTTAATACGACCCCAGCCCCCGAGCCTTCCAATTGCCTGGATCCGTCAAAATGGATGGTCCAATACGTATGGTCCGGCTTTTCTTCAGGTGCTTGCATTTCCGTCCAATCATTGATGAAATCAACAAGTGCTTGAGACTTAACCGCTGTCCGAGGCACACACTTCAAACCGTACGGCCCCAGCTCTATAGCCCACTTTGCAATCCGGCCAGTTGCTTCCCGGTTCTGGATGATATCTCCCGAAGGAGCAGAACTGACCACTGTAATTGGATGCCCTTGGAAGTATTGTTTAAGCTTCCGGCTTGCCATAAAAACTCCATACACCAGCTTCTGCCAATGCGGATACCTTTGCTTGGACTCAATGAGCACCTCGCTGATATAATAGACTGGTCGTTGAACCGGATGCTCTTTACCTGCCTCCTTTCGCTCTACCATAATAGCCACGCTGACCGCCCGAGCATTAGCAGCAACATATAGCAGCAACGGCTCCTTGTCAATGGGAGCGGCGAGCACAGGCGGATTGGCCAATTGTCATTTGAAGTCCTCAAATGCTTCATCAGCAGCAGAACTCCAGACAAACTGATCCATCTTCTTCAACATCTGATACAAAGGGATTGCCTTCTCACCGAGGCGACTGATAAATCGGCTTAACGCGGCAATCCGGCCTGCCAGGCGCTGAACATCATTGATACACTTCGGTTTAGCGAGGGAGGTGATGGCTGTGATCTTCTCCGGATTAGCCTCAATTCCCCTATTGGACACCAAGAAGCCTAATAACTTGCCCGCCGGTACACCAAAGACACACTTGTCCGGATTAAGCATCATCTTGTATGTTCTCAGGTTATCAAAGGTTTCTTTCAAATCATCAATCAGAGTCTCCTTCACCCTGGACTTAACCACGATATCATCCACGTAAGCATGTACATTACGGCCAATCTGCTTGTGAAGACAATTTTGTACACACCGTTGGTAAGTTGCTTGGGCACTCTTGAGCTCGAAGGGCATAGACACATAGCAGAAGGCTCCAAAGGGAGTTATAAATGCCGTCTTCTCCTGGTCCTTAACTGCCATTTTGATCTGATGATAGCCAGAATACGCATCCAAAAAACTTAAATGCTCACAGCCCGCTGTAGCATCAATAATTTGATCAATACGGGGGAGGGCAAAAGGATTTGTTGGACAAGCCTTATTAAGATCTGTGTAATCCACACACATGCGCCAGGTGCCGTTTTTCTTGAGGACCAGCACCGGGTTGGCAAGCCACTCAGGGTGAAAAACTTCAACAATAAAGCCAGCTGCTAAGAGCCTGGCTACCTCTTCTCCAATTGCCTTGCGTCTTTCTTCGTTAAACCGGTGGAGGAACTGTTTCACCGGTTTATATTTAGGATCCACATTAAGTGTGTGCTTAGCGAGTTGCCTCGGTACACCTGGCATGTCAGAGGGCTTCCATGCAAAAATGTCCCGATTCTCACGGATGAACTCGATGAGCGGTCTTTCCTATTTCGGATCCAAGTTGGCACTAATGCTGAACTGCTTGGACGAATCACCAGGTACGAAGTCAACAAGCTTAGTTTCTGCTGCCGATTTGAACTTCAGGGCCGGATCATGCTCCGTAGTTGGCTTCTTCAACGGAGTCATGTCCGTCGGATCAACATTGTCTTTATAGTACTTCAACTCCTCGGTGGCACAAACCGACTCTGCATAAGCCGCATCTCCTTCCTCGCATTCCAAAGCGATTTTGCGGCTTCCGTGAACCATTATTGTCCCCTTGTGACCCGGCATCTTGAGCTGCAAATACACATAACAGGGCCGAGCCATAAACTTGGCGTAGGCCGGTCGCCCAAACAGGGCATGATATGGACTTTGGATTTTCACCACTTCAAACGTCAATGTCTCCGACCTGGAATCATGATCATCCCCAAAGGCCACTTCCAGAGCTATCTTACCAACGGGATATGCTAATCTGCCAGGCACTACACCGTGGAATACTGTATTAGACGGTTTGAGATTCTTATCTGTTAGTCCCATACGACGGAAGGTCTCATAGTACAGGATGTTAATGCTGCTCCCTCCATCCATGAGCACCTTGGTGAACTTGTAACCTCCCACCTGAGGCGCCACCACCAGAGCCAACTGACCCGGATTATCGACCTGGGGAGGGTGATCTTCTTTGCTCCATATGATTGGCTGTTCAGACCAACGTAGATAACGGGGTATGGCCGGTTCAACAGAGTTGACCGCCCGCCTCTGAACTTTCCGGTCTCGCTTGTCCAAGCTAGTGGTGAAGACATGGTACTGCCCATTACTCAACTGCTTTGGGTTGCTCTAGTAACCTGACTGTTGCTGTTGTTGGTTGTAACCATCCTGGTTGTTCTGACTATTTTGACCATTATGTCCGCCCGAATTACCATTGAATCCTGAACCGGAACTTCCTCCACCGTAACCCGGCCCGGATCCCGAGCCACCGCCAGACTTGTGATCATACCGGAAATTATTAGAATTCTTGAACTCCTGCATAATAAAGCAATCTTTCCAAAGGTAGTTTGCCGGTGCCTCCTTCATCCCATGTCTTGGACAGGGCTGGCTTAGCAGATAGTTTAGGCGGTTTGGGTTAGGGTTGGGCGCTCCATTACGATTTTTCGGCCTACCCTTGCGTCGCTGGCCATTGTCCTATGCGTTGGTATTAGCCACAAAGTCCAGGTTACCATCCGCTTTACGCTTGCCTCCTCCACCATTGCCTGCCCAGTGATGCTGCTGACCTTTGGAGCTGCTGTTCTTCTTCCCTTTCCTTGTCTTGTCATCATCAGATTCGGGATCCTTGGTACTATCAGAATCAGCATATTTCACCAAAGTGGCCATAAGGGTCCCCATGTCAGTGCAATGACGCTTCATCCGTCCCAACTTCAGCTTCAGGGGTCCAAACCGGCAGTTGCCTTATAGGGTTAATACTGCGGTGTCAATGTTGATGCGGTCTAAGGAGTGCAACACTTGTGAAACCCGGCGCACCCAATGAGTCGTTGATTCTCCTTCCTCCTGGACGCATGCAGCTAAGTCCACTATCGACATAGGCTGTTTACAGGTATCTTTGAAATTGCTGATAAACCGGGCTCGTAATTGGGCCCATGAACTGATAGAATTAGCCGGCAAGCTTTTTAACCAAGTACGGGCCGTTCCTTCGAGCATCATGGTGAAGTATTTCGCACACGCCGCGTCATCCACATCAAGCATCTCCATGGCCATCTCATAGCTCTCCACCCATGTCTCTGGAGGTTGATCCGCCGTGTAATTTGGTACCTTGCGCGGGCCTTTGAAATCCTTGGGCAGGCGCACGTTGCGTAAAGCGGGGATAAGGCAAGGCACCCCCAAAGAACTAGAAGTAACACCAGGTTCAGTCAAGGTGGTTGGACGAACCGGCGTGAGCTGCCGAGCCTTATGCTGTGTGGCTAACTTGGCCTCCCTGCGCGCGCGGGCCTGGTCCACCACTCCCTGAGCGTTACCAGCACCACCCGCCGGGTTGTTGTCACGGGGTGCGCCACGTCGTTCATTACTCGACACTGCCGATTCATCCATATGTCTGCTATAGCTCCAGCTTGGACGAGGGGTCGAGTGGATCCGGTCGCGGCTGTACGAGTACGCTTCCTGTTGGGCAAAGCTGTCCTCAGAAGTTCCTTGACCCGTCGCGTCTCTACTGCCTGCGGCGAGTCACCTTCAATTGGAATGGCCTCCAGCCGTGCAGCAGCGGCAACAAGATTGTCCATTGGATTGGAGTAGTGACCCGGAGCAGCCTGAGGTAGAACGGTGATTTGACGAGGTGGGTCCATCTGACGAGGCTGAACCGGTGCACCAGTCCCAGGGGCTTCTGCCTAGTTTCCCTCCAGTGGATTGCCGGCTCTTGGTCCTGGAGTGTTGAAAAGGTCTCTGGCCTCGAAAACCGGAGGTAAGCGGGATCGGTGCTTCCTCCTCATGACTTCATGCGACACGCTCTGGTCCAACATAAGCTTGTAGGCCTGTGCGTCTAAAGCGGCCCGCTCTGCGGCTATCCTGGTGTCCTCAGCCGCCAGATCCGCCTTGGCTTGGGTGATCTGTTCCTTTACCTTTGCAATCTCCGCGTTGTGAACGTCCTGATCCGGCGGATTAACTTCCGCCATATGCACAGCCAACACATCAAATAGTTCTGATAGAACCTGAGCCAGCGGGCACACAGGGCCTCCTGCCCCGGCAGCCGTCACTGCTGCTGAACCGGAGATCGTTGCCGCAGCTGTCGAAGAATGAAGCGCTGCTTGTGTTCCGGCCATATTCCAACACGGTTGGGAAGATCAGAGGGGTCCGGAATACTATCGCCATCGGAACAACTCCCAATCCAGCCATCTTGTAGCTGATAAAGAGATTCGGTTTCTCCGATCGAAGATTCGTCACCGGAACAAATGACGGTCGCGCTGCGAAATTCCGATCCGTCCTCATAACTTCCTCCATGGATGACTCCCACGAAGGCACGCTTCATGGCCGGTTTAACCCGGGCGGATCGCGCACGCTGAGCCGTCTCGACGAGGTCGGTGCAGAAGTCCGGCTCAGGGCCCGGTTCACCGATCTTGCCAATGAAAACGTGAATGCTACCAAAGGGGACCCGGTACCCGTACTCAATTGAGCCGGCCTCGGGGCCCCAACCTGCATCGTCGATGTAGAGCTTGCCGCGATGACTCTTAGTCATCCGGCCTACAGCATAGCCCTCGAGTCCTTCAAAGCGGCCCTCCAAGAACCGGAAACCATCGTGCGATTGCCCCATGGTGGGCGCCAACTGTCGTGGTTTTGTCACGGCAGATGTCCTAGAGAAAGGACTTAGTCGTGGAGCCATCGCGACGGGTTAGCTTGAAGGGGTTAAAGCGGACACAAGGACGCAAGAGAGTTTATACTAGTTCGGCCCCTTTGATGAAGGTAAAAGCCTACGTCTAGTTGTTATGGAATTGATGGGGTTTCGATGACTAGGGAGCAAACAAGCTTCGCCTATGTCTCGAGTTGTTGTCTGTTATCCTTGAACCGCCGCCGGGTCGTCCCCTTATATACACGGGTGACTCCCGTCGGATTACGGAGTCCCAATACTGGCTCATAGATGTGTCCGGTTTGGTCTCTACTTATTCCTAACTTACAATACAGGTTAACTATTGACGCCGGTTTACGGCTACAGGCCTTGAACCGACCATGGGCCTTGAGCCCTCCTCTGTCTTCTTGGGCTTTAACATACTTAACTACTGACGAAGTTAACCCGGGCCAGATCGGCCGGTTTACGCCCAGTAGTAATATCCCCAACAGGATACGTCCCGATCTGTAACCATCGGTGAGGATAGAAAGCCAGTGTTTTTTGAAGGGAGAAAGACAGTGTTACTACCCCTATCTTGTTTAGATCTGGAGAGGATGAGAGTGTGTGAATAGAGCAACCCTAGCAAGCAAGCGCGGAGGCTCCGGCCTATATATACGTAGTGGGGTAGTTTTCCATTTTCACTCCATCAAAACAATCGTTTAAAATTGTGTACTACTACATGCCAGGTCGCGGTTTTTTAGTTGTTGATTGTTTTTTGAGATAGCTACCCGCTTGTTCCAAGTGGTCTTACGGTGTGCCAGGTCGCACTTTGTATCGTTCAAGTCTGGTACTACAAGTCCCTCCATTAAATGAACAACCACCCCCTCGTAAAAAATGTGAACAAGCCCATGGCTAAAATTAGCGGAAACGTGGGTTGCCCCAACATGCATTATTATTTATATTTTCTACTCCCTCCGTTCCTAAATATAAGTCTTTTTTATTAGCCACACCTAAGACAAGAATTTTTTATTAGCAGTGAACCCCACATGTCATAGACACAAAAATTGTGGCAAGATTCCCTTAGGCAAGCCAAAGTGTGTCTAACAATTTGAGCAACTCAGGTTAGGCAAGTGTGGCAAGTGTGGGAAAAATAATGTGGCAACATAAGACAAACATAGTCACAATCCAAACAGCCCCATAATTTTTTGTGACATGCATGAAAATTTGGTTAGTTAAATTTATAGTCAAAATTTGGCAAGGTGCATCAAATCAACACATGCAAGTATCAAAAGGAAAGTCACGACATGCATGCATGCGTTGTACTTCCTCCGTTTCCAAATATAAGTCTTTTTAGAGATTGCAACAAGTGACTACATATGAAGTAGAATATGTCTACTCCTACATATGAAGTAGCCCATTTGAAATGTGTAAAAAGACTTATATCGAGTGCAGTGCTTTGATGTGTCGCGTCAACTCGTACAAGACCGAGAAATTTGATTACTACAACGCCCTCTCCCTCGCGAACTGAGCTCCGGTGCCTTAACTACACCTGCCTTTGGCTGCATGACAAGAGGGCCAACCACCTGTTGGGCCCACCTGTCATAGACGCAAAGGCAGCAGCAGTAAGTAGAAGCTTTCGCTACACGCTATCCCTCCCGCACGAGGTGGACGGACATGCAGCAGTGGATTCGATACTGTAGAAGTAGGAGTAACATCATTGTTCGTCTTCTTGAAGAGGCGAAGAGCCAAGCGCAACCCGAACGTGGCAGTTGCGAACGCTCGCGTGGTGCGGTTCCTTGGAGTACTAGCCAGGCTCTTGCATGAGACAAAATTGCTATTGTTTAACAATTAAACTCCATTATCCATTGGTTGATACTCATTCTGCATAGGTCCACGCGCTTAGCACTGTTTCCTCCTGGGGTCACCAATGTTTATTTGCTAATTAATAGCATTGCATGCAATGAACTAGCCATTGCAAGTCATTAAAAGCATGCACACCTCTCATCTCTTATTGGTTGATTTGTCAAGAAACAAGAAACAAGGTAGAAGTTAATGCACCGCGCCTAGGTATATTTTGGGATTATTTGGTTTTCGTAAGATGACTTACACACCTAGACTGAGGGAGTAGTATAGCCCTGTAAACCGGAAAGGAGTATTTGCCTTTCTAGAGATTTCAACAAGTGACTAGACTACACCGTGTGCAGTACTCCCTCCCTTCCGGTTTATAGGGCTCAAATCTCATGAACCAAGGCATTTTGCGATTGGAGGAATGTATCTCATACTTTACAAAACTACCCTAATTAAACTCATGCATTAATTACGTAGTTCTCTTGTTTTCCTCTCCGCCTTGGTCGTGGTGGACAATATTGAGCACTCCTATATGACTAGCCGCTCTATCTACATGCAGGACATTTCCAAGCATCCGAGCCCGCGTGCCATCCACCAAATCACAACGAGGTTCTATAGTTGAGACTCACCTGTCACCCCGGTGTGTCCGTCATGACCCGTCATATCACAAAACCCACACCTTTACCAGCAGTGGTAAGGTGGCCTCCAAGTTGGACTGGACGAAGCAACCATCATTTCACTGGAACGCTCGTTCAAGCCCTTTCTTCCCTTTATTGAAGAAAACCTCACTCCAGGCTACTCACTTCTGCCATTTTTCTTCTGTACCGACGAAGGAAAGGTGGGCGAATCAGTTATGCTGCTATATTTTCATTCCAAGAATCTTCTTTTTGCGAAGCACCGACCGATTCTCACATCCTATTATTTTCCCGTTTTCATTGCGATTGTGGTTTCCTTTCGATTGCTTTTTGTTTGTCAGTTCATTAATGGATCCTGGAGCACTAGGCAAAGAGTTGTCGGTGGACAACCCACTAGAGACAGCGATCTCCAGGAAGCGAGCACCGACCAACGAGTTGACCATGTTGGCGGGCCAACCCATGGAGACGAAGAACTCCAAGAAACAAGCACTGGCCAAAGAGTTGAGGACGTTGGCGGACAAACTCCTCAAAGAAAGTTGGAACAACAGCAAGCGCCCCATTGTGCCTACCCCAGGAACTCTGATTGCCACCTATGTGAGGCTCAAGACCGAGTTTGAGGAGATAGTCGTCGTTGAGAAGCAGTATTCCCCTGGCAAAGTGATGGCCCTCATTGAGGACGAGGAGATGGCCCTCGGAGGGATGAGATCCCCCGGTGAGCTGCGCAAGGTAAAAAATAATGGCTTATTACCATAGTTGTGGTTTTTGATTATTTGCAATGTGCTTGCTAATATGTTAGGGTAGTGCAGGTGCCGGTGGACGTCCTTGATGATTCCGATGTCGTGGCCCGTCATGTTGGCATCGCCCCGGAGATCGATTCCGATGCCGCTGTCCATCCTATGGACATCGCCCCAAAGATTGATTCCGATGTCGTGGTCAGTCCTGTGGACATCGCCCCAGAAATCGATTTCCATGCCGTTGTCCGTGCTGTGGTCATTGCCCGAGAGATCGATTACAAGAAATAGTTGGTCGCGCTAATCCTTCAGGGTAGTTTGCATTGCCCTGTGTTTAATTACCAGAATGATGCGTGTTATCAAACCATCTTAGGGCTAGTGCACTGTCTTGTGTGGGCGGATTTTGCTACTTTTGTTTGATAGTGAATCATGCGATGAATCATGTGAACCCTCTCCGAGTTATGGAAACAGATGTATCCTCACCAGCTTTTGATGTAATATATGGCATGCTTAGATGTAAGTTTGAACTGTTTATCATATCAACAGGGCTTGTTTGATGATTCTTGGTGTTAGTAGGCTAGCTACTGTGCGAGCTATAGTACTTGCAAAACACTCACCGAAACGTTGGGGCTGATGAGCTCGTGGTACGCTTATACTTATCCCTCGTCGATCGACCAATAGCCCTAGCTCCTAAAATTGTAGGCTTAGCGATCGATCAGACAATAGTCGACATACATTCAGGCCTCATTTGGCTCATAGGGCAGGAAAATCGTAGCAAAAGTACAGAGAACGTGCAACACAAAATCATAGCAGTGCAGAGACGTACTCCCTCCGTTCCAAAATAGATGACCTAGGCGGGCTAGTTTGGCCTAGTGGGTTTCAGTGATATGACGTGGTATAGTGTCGTCCAGTCTTTGCGTGTGGTAGCAGTTGTAACGCCCCCGATTCAATCGTACACTAATCATACACGCAAACGTGTACGATCAAGATCAGGGACTCTTGGGAAGATATCACAACACAACTCTACAAATAAAATAAGTCATACAAGCATCATATTACAAGCCAGGGGCCTCGAGGGCTCGAATACAAGAGCGCGATCATAGAAGAGTCAGCGGAAGCAACAATATCTGAGTACAGACATAAGTTAAACAAGTTTGCCTTAAGAAGGCTAGCACAAACTGGGATACAGATCGAAAGAGGTGCAGGCCTCCTGCCTGGAATCCTCCTAAACTACTCCTGGTCGTCGTCAGCGGGCTGCACGTAGTAGTAG
The DNA here is from genome assembly GCF_018294505.1 of Triticum aestivum. Classification (NCBI taxonomy): domain Eukaryota; kingdom Viridiplantae; phylum Streptophyta; class Magnoliopsida; order Poales; family Poaceae; genus Triticum; species Triticum aestivum. The sequence continues at coordinate 580,477,857 of NC_057794.1, forward strand.
GCACCTCCCAAGTAGTAGTAGTAGTAGTCGTCGACGGTGGCATCTGGCTCCTGGGCTCCAACGTCTGGTCGCAGCAATCGGGTATAGAAAGGGGGAAAAGAGGGAGCAAAGGCACCGTGAGTACTCATCCAAAGTATGCGCAAGCAAGGAGCTACACTACATATGTATGCATTGGTATCAAATGGAAAAGGCTATCATATGTGGAATGAACTGCAGAATGCCGGAATAAGAGGGGGATAGCTAGTCCTATCGAAGACTATGCTTCTGGTAACCTCCATCTTGCAGCAGGAGAAGAGAGTAGATGGTAAGTTCACCAAGTAGCATCGCATAGCATAATCCTAACTGATGATCCTCCCCTCGTCGCCCTGTGAGAGAGCGACCACCGGTTGTATCTGGCACTTGGAAGGGTGCGTTTTATTAAGTATCCGGTTCTAGTTGTCATAAGGTCAAGGTACAACTCCAAGTCGTCCTGTTACCGAAGATAACGGCTATTCGAATAGATTAACTTCCCTACAGGGGTGCACCACATAACCCAACACGCTCGATCCCATTTGGCCGGACACACTTTTCTGGGTCATGCCCGGCCTCGGCAGATCAACACGTCGCAGCCCTACCTAGGCACATCAGAGAGCTCAGCATGCCGGTCTAAATCCTATGGCGCAGGGGTCTGGGCCCATCGCCCTTTGCACACCTGCACGTTGCGAACGCGACCGGAGCAGACCTAGCCTAGCAGGCGTTCCAGTCCAATCCAGCGCGCGCCGCTCAGTCGCTGACGTCACGAAGGCTTCGGCTGATACCATGACATCGAGTGCCCATAACTGTCCCCACGTAGATGGTTAGTGCGTATAGGCCAGTAGCTAGACTCAGATCAAATACCAAGATCTCGTTAAACGTGTTATCTTGAAATAACCGCGAACGCCGACCAGGGCCAGGCCCACCTCTCTCCTAGGTGGTCTCAACCTACCCTGTCGCTTCGCCACAAAGATCCACTCAAAGGGCCGTCGGGACAAACGTCCTTTCAGACCCAATCCGTGAATCACTCCCGAGTACTCCTACGAGCCGACCCGTCTTTAGTCACCACAAGATCATATATTATGTATAGGTATATACCCGTGATCAACTCCTGAGTGATCACGGCCCGATAGTATAGCATGGCAGACGGACAAGAATGTGTGGCCACTGATGATAAACTAGCATCCTATACTAAGCATTCGGATTGCAGGTAAAGGTAACAACAGTAGTAGCAAGGACAGGCTATGCATCATGATAGGATTAACGGAAAGCAGTAACATGCTACACTACTCTAATGCAAGCAGTATAGAGGAGATTAGGCGATATCTGGTAACCAAGGGAGGGGCTTGCCTGGTTGCTCTGGCAAGAGAGAGGGGTCGTCAACACCGTAGTCGTACTGCATAGCAGTGGCGTCGGTCTCGATGCCTAGCGAGAGAAGAGGGGGAAGAAACAATAAATATAATGCAAACAAATGCATGACGATGCATGACATGACAAAGCGCGATGCTTGGCATGCCCTAACGCGGTACGAGGTGGTACCGGTGAAGGGGGGAACATCCGAGAAATTATCCCCGGTGTTTCGTGTTTTCGGGCAGAGGAGCCGGAGGGGGAAAGTTGCGTGTTCGCTATGCTAGGGATGTGTGGCGGACGAACGGGCTGCGTATCCAGATTCGTCTCGTCGTTGTGAGCAACTTTCATGTTGAAAATATTTTAATCCGAGTTACGGATTAAAAGATATGATTTTCTAAAGATTTTATTAATTTCTGGAATTTAATTAATTATTTAATTTAATTCGAAATTTGGATTTATGACATCAGCATGATGTCATGCTGATGTCAGCAGTCAACAGGGGTTGACTGGTCAACCTGACCAGTGGGTCCCACTGGTCAGTAACACATTTTAATTAAACAATTTAATTAACCTAATTAGTATTAATTAGGGGGTGGGCCCCACTATCATACTCTGCTAACTAATTAACCAAGTTAATTAGATTAATTAACATATTAGCTAGGTTAGTTACTTAATTAGGATTATTAAACACAATTAATTAAGTTAATTAATTTAATTAATTGATTAATTAATATATTTATTTTCTAAATTCATTTTTTTATTCGTTCTGGGGCAGGCCCCACTTGCCATAGGCACAGGGGGGCGCTTAGCGGGCGCGCGGGTTACGGGCGTCACCCGTTCAGGCGCAGTTCATAACAGGCGGCGAACGTGAATGTCAGGGGCGCACCTGACTGGGCGCCGGCGGCCACGGCAAGGTGATGGAGCAGGGGGAGGCCGGTGGCCTGGGGCGGCCTGGGTAGGCGCGAGCCGGTGGCAGAGGTAGGCGGGGGTGGGGAGCAAGCAGCGCACAGGCCGCAGCAGCACACCGAGCACAACGGCGCGGTTAGGCGAGGGGTGGCTCGGTGGCGCGGACTCGGCGGCGTGAGCAGCAAGCAGCAGCCATAGGCGGGTAGCGGTCGCGAGCTCCGGCGCGGGAGCGGAGAGCCACGGTGAGGGGCGCGCCAGTGAGGTAGAACAGCAGCAGGGGGCCAGCCACGGCGCGGGCGATGCGCGTGCGGGCGCGACGCCAGTGGGTGCCAAACGTGTTATCTTGAAATAACCGCGAACGCCGACCATCTTTAAGACACAATTGTTTTTTATGCCTTTTTTAGAATTATTTTTTATACCTAGGAGCACGTGTAGAGACGGGCTCTTGCAGAGCCCACTCCTTGACTTTGTCAATGCCTCTCTCTCCTTAACATAAGGAGTACTACTTGCTATGCATGCATGCGGCGGGCAGCTGGCATCTTGAGGGGCCAGGGCAGTGAGATCAGGCTCCGGAAGCGGTCCGGACTCGAGCATGGCCCACCTCACATTATCACCATATATTTCTTGGAGTCCGTGCGCGGCGGGTGGGCGATCTCTTCTCCCTCCCCCGTTTCTCTCTTCTCAGCCGACGCCCGCCGAGTGATTAGATTTCGACTATCGACGGTTTATTCAATCACGGTCCCACATGTTAGTGAAACTGCAAGACAACGCGTGTCCCCTCTGGTGAGCGGCGTGCGAGCCGTACTGTCGGGGTTGCGACGCGTACGAGTCGTAAGTGTGCCGCCTTTTCCTTTAGAACTTGCGAAGCGTAACATTTTCGCGCGATCGATCGATAGAAATCCAGAACAAAATGACGAGGGCGGTGCTTTCCCGCTCGTTAGGCGGGCTAGTTCGAGTGATACGACATGCTACAGTGCTGTCCACTTGCTCCATTTTTATGTAAGCAAGAGTTTACACTCTTACGCGGGAGGAGTGCGAAACACCGCAGATCCGATTTTGATCGAGGGATAACTGTCCCCTGCCAAATAATGGAGGATTGTTAGCGTTTATAGCATGATAGTTAGGGCATCTCCAGCGCTGGCCCACAAATTTACACCGGCATCTGTCCGAGGACACTGATGGATGCCATCCGATGCTGCCCACATACCTTTCGACAACTATAAGAACTAACCAGACGAAATTCGTGCAAACAAAGCAAATTTCAAATTAACCGGATGAAATTCATTACATTTGGAAAACTTTTCCTACAAACTGGACGAAATTCATTACATATTTCGCACAAACCGTACTAAAACCTTCTGTAAACCTAATATAAACGATCGCCGGCGCCCGACCACCATGTCCGGCCATGAACCCGAGAAAGCCGGCCATTGCCTTTGCCCCCTCCTCATCTGCGTCGATAACCTCCTCCTCCGGAGCACAATGTTGTGAAGATTTCCGCCTCCACGTCACCCTCAAGCGGCTAATCGGCCGCTGATGTTTACCCCACCAAGCTTGGCGTCGACTGAGTGGAGTAGCGGTGGCCTTCCCAGGACCAGAGCGGCGGCGACCTACCGTGTACTACTCTTCCTCGCTGCCGGCTACGCCCGCGCACGCGCGCCGACTTCATGGTCGTGGCGGCGGAGGGTGGCCGGGGGGGGGGGGGTGCCGGCGATCTCCTTCATTTGCTCCTGCGACAATACATCGAAGAGAGCTTTGGAGCGCGCTCGGAGCGGAGCCGCTGATGTCCCTCGTCTGCTCCTGTGACATTACGTCCAAGAGAGCGTCGGAGCGCCAGGAGGCCATGGTTGAAGTGGTGCCCACAGAAGGAAGGGACCTGAGGAGAATAAGTGTGGGTCTTTGGCTATGGCTGGGAGCTGGGGCTCAAGTTAATATAGCGGGCGAATGGCAATGAGCCATGGCAGACGGATGGACAACTGGCGCCGGAGTAGGTCCGTCGAGCGTGAATGCGGACGCTGCTTCAGTGACTTAACTGCAGATGCGTTTGGGTTACTGACATGTGGGCCCAACAGGCATCTGGCCCGCATGTCAGTGACACACCAATTGCACCTGCAGTTAAGTCCGGTGAATGCGGCATTGACATTCTGAAGATACTGTGACCGTTTCAGGCAGGAAGCGCGCGCTAGCGATGGAAGGGGTTTCGGTGTGCAGTGGCACTAAGATCGGTCGCTCACGATAGTACATACTCCGTACAATACTACCATAGTACCCTCTCTAGCTTAGGTTGTTCTATAGATTGTCGTTGTGATGGACGATATACATGAGCAAGGCAGTCCGAGTATGACCGTTGGTGTTGAGCCATGTGAATACATGCTCGGTGTTCGCGTAGGCCTCCATCAAACGTCTAAACAATAATGTCAGGCACCGCCGGGGCGCGCAGGTGATGGGCTCGCCGTTTGCGTTGCGCCATGAGCAGGACTTTGATTTAGAGGGCGACGTGCATGCATTAGCATGCTTTGACAGTGTGAGCGTGAGTGTCTGACGCGAAGTATTTCATTTTCATTTGGCTGACGAGGGTGCGTTGCAGCGACGAGTCCGTGGTTTGATTCCCCACATACGCATAATTTCGGTTTTTACAGTATTTCTTTCTCCATTGACAGGTAGGCCCGCGTAGATAGATAAAGAACACGAGCTGATGAGGCGCATGCGGACTGTTTGACTGGTCAACCAGACAAATACGAAGCTATACGCTGAGCCAGTGACCGTATAATCACCATATCTCGTATACAATGATCAAAGTGAGCTATCAAGACAAGTTCGATGACCGCCAATGCATTTTACTCGGTAATAAATGACCAGGATTGAAGGGGAATCCAAATTTCCTTCGTCTTCTGTCCTTGAGCTCTTGACAAACCAATGCACTATACGGTTGTCCGGCCACTCCACCCCAGAGCTCTCACCAAGCGTCGTTCATGCCACCGCGCCGCACACTAACCGGTAAGGCAGCGATGGCATCCCGCCGCGCCGAGTTCCTCGCCGCCCACGACCGCACACAAAATGGTAGGGAAGCGATGGCATCCCGCCGTGCCGAGTTCATCGCCGCTCGCGACCTCACAACTATGCGGGAGGAATTTGAAGATGCCAAGGCCGAATGGGCGGTAGAGCAAGAGGAGGCCAAAGCCGCACAGAGGGAGCGGAAAAGTCAGAAAGCACTCAAGAAAAGAGAGGCCCGCCGCCGCAAGAAAGAAAAGGACGCACGCGCTGCTTCGGAGAGGTCGGCGGAGATCCAAGCACGGTGGGGTGTCGCCGACAAAGCCGGGAAGGAGAACGACGGCGTCTGGCCAGCATGTGAGAAGTAGTAGTACTAGTAGTTAGTGTGTGTGTCTGTGTCTGAGTATGAGCATGTACCAATACTACTAGTTACTACTGTAGTTTTTAGAGCAAATTACCAGTACATTAGCCTAGACTAAATGGAAAAATTCCTAGGGAAGAGAAGGTGTGTGCACGTGAGAGGAGTCGACATCGAGAGAATGTGTTTGTTCGAGAGACACCGAGGAAGACTACTATATATCGATGGTGCATGTAGGCGGGAATTAAACAAAGGGATGGTCTTATTGGTTTCGGGGATATAGGGGAAGAGTGAGAGGCGGGGGGTAGCTAGAAGGAGATTGTTAAGTGTGAGTGTGTGTTTTACCCATCCAGGCGGAAGTTATGTGCACAAAAGAGGAGAACGATTCGATGTGGCGTTAGGATTGAGGGTAATTAACTACGTATGGAGACATAGAGACCTTGAACGTGCATGTGTGAGAGGTATACATGTATACGTGGGATGTGTGTGTGCGCGCGCGCATGATCGAGATAAAAGAAAGAAGACATAAGTCATAAGATCAACGACATGGGAGAGACGGATCGGTATGACAATATGCATGCATGTGAGAATGTAGGGAAGAAGGCCCGAGAATTGAGCATGTGTTTTTGTCTTTAAGAGATAGTGGCGTGGGCTGGAGCATGCATCTATGGAGAGCAGAGGGAGTGAGGCGCAACGATTGTGCAAAAGAGACCAACCTATAAATGCATATGTATGAAGAGACATATATAGTGTGGGTGATAGGAAGCAAGACTCCGTGCGAGAAAGAAATGTTGACGGAGAAACTACAGATAGATATAGAGATGGAGATGCTAGCTAGAGGGACATCCGCTAGTTTGGGTGTTGGAGATGACCGTCGGGTGGTTCAAAGTGTGAAGTTATATATGTGTGAGAGAGGGCACTTGACTGCATGTAGAGAGAAACATATGTAGTGTGCGTGATAGGAATCAAGAGTGAGGGCGAGAAAGAAGGTTGATGGAGAAACAGATAAATAGAAAGATAAAGATGCTAGCTAGTGTGCGTTAGAGATAGGAGTTGAGTGGATCAGAAGGCTGGGTTATGTGTGTGGGTGTGAGACAGATAGAGAGAGGGTGCATGTGAGTCACATACAAACAGATATCAGAGAGAAATGAGATCCAGAGAGACGGAGTTTTGTGTCTGTGAGAGAGAAAGATATTTCACAATGAGAGTGATAGCTAGAGAGACATACGAGCAAATGCAAGATATCTCTAGGGAGAGAGGGTGTGTGTGAGCGACATACAAGAGAACAATGGAGAAATATGAGACCCTGGGAGACAGAGTTTGTGTTTGTGTGTGAGAAAGAGATATTGAAGAGGAAGAGTCGTAGGTTCTCATATCTAAGGAGCGAAAGACATCTCTGTATGAGGGGTGTGCGAGTGGCACACATGGGAATAGTAGAGAGAAATGAGACCCCGGGAGACAAAGTTTTGTGTTTGTGTGAGAGAAAGAGATTCCACATGGAGAATCATAGTTAGAGACACATAGCAGGGAGCGAGATATACTTAGAGAGAGATAGAGTGATGAAGGTCGAGGGAGAGAGTACCGTCAGTGTGTTACGAAGATAAAAGATCATTGTCGACATACAGGTAGCACGAGAGATACCTGAGAGACGATGAACGCGTATAGGTCCAGAGAGATAGTCCTATATAAGCATGAGTGATAGCTATATGAGACGAATATCTGGATTAAAGGGGATTCAAATATTTAAACTGGAGATCACGACATCGATAATATCATAACGCAAATTGATGTATCAAACATGCATATTCATTTGAATTTGGGCACACGTGTAATGTTATATAGTTTATCAATATTGGTGATCCATAGATTCTTCAATTACAAACAATGCATGGTTTATATGCAATTAATGTCTAAACGGGATTACACTATATGTTTGCGTCTGTGAAACACATTATACATGTTTGAGAAGTAAAAAACCACATGAAACACACATTAATTGGAGACAGTTAGCGAGGAATGCATACATTGGATTTCAACATAAAGTGGTTTCAAATATTTGAAAATCCAAATTGATGGATACAACCTTATGAATCTGAGATCATGCCATTTGTAAACCATATTTATGTATAAATGGTGTTGTGCTTTTGAAAGTATATATATATAAAAAATGATGTATATAGAATGCAATTCCAATTGAAAATGGATCCCACCCAGAAAAAAATAGAATACAAACGGGATTCGAATTGAGTTGGCACGGTAAACATGCACTCTGCAAAATTTGAACGAAGCGGGGAAAGTCGCAGTAACCGCCCGAAACCAAAATCTGCGAGATGGAAATCACTACTGCCTAACCATGCCACGCAAAGCCTATCTGCTGGATTTCTATAGGTTTCGATAGGGGTAGGTTTGTAATTTCACCCAAACATGACGTAACCGCCTCTCACCCGGATTCATACATGATGGGCGCCAAAACACAGTGTGTCCTAGGTCGAAATCGACTCCCTCCCCGATTCATATTCATACATGGTGGGCGCCAAAAACAAACTCTCGTCGGCTAATATTCGGTGTATGCGAGATTACCGTCCTATCCCCGACCGACTAATGTTGCTGTGACGTAGTAGAAATTTGAAATGGGGGAAAAGTTTGTAAATTTCCTCGCATTTGAGACAAGCGCACCCTGAATAC